>NW_027182828.1:852500-1077500 GCF_041146395.1 Eulemur rufifrons | reverse complement strand
AGGAGAAGTGGGCATGTGTGTGGCAGGTGAAAAGTGCGGATCCTGTTTCAGACTTAGACTGAAACAGGATCCGCACTTTTCAGCCCGTTCCTTTAAGACTCCTTTGATTCATTCTCAATGATGGTGGAATGGTGGTGACCTCCTGGATTCGTGCTCCTGGAGTGGAAGGCATCGGTCTCCCACTGCCACAACCCTAGAGGTTCACTTCCCCACAAGAACGGTGGTGTGAATCCATGGAGAATCAGCGTGGGACAGAGAGAGAGAGCAAGAAAAGACTGAGGTGATTAGGGAAATAAATCACCAAAATCTGGAGAGTGCGGGATGGCCAATAGAGAAGGGAGCACGGGACAGCTGTACCCACCTCACCAGAGAGTGGGGTGGGTTCAGCCCCACAGGAAAGCATCTTGTTCCCCCTCTGACCTCCACACCCACTCAATTGAGGATCTGCCTGAAGTCGGTGCAGAATCGCCACGGGAGATGTGGGGCTCTGCAGAGAGGAGACATTGGCAGGAGGCATTTTGGACCCTGGAGTGCTGTGCGCAGCTGACGCACCTAGCAACTGTCTCCTATACGTGGGCGGTGGGGCTGCTTTGGTCCCGGCTCTAGCGGACGCCAAACTGCCTCGTATAGGTGGGCGGCTGGATTCTCCCGCTCCCCGGCTCCTCTGGCCTCTGCCGGTCCCTGAGCATTCAACCCCAGTGACAGTGATCTGCAGACGGGCGGCCGCCATTGTCGGGGTCCACAGCCTAAATGCTGAGGAGCGATTGGGTACCGGGCGGCTCCCTGGGCGGCTCCCTTCCCTAGTCCACGGACCCTGACTAGGAGCTCCACCTTTGTGTGAACACTGAGTGGTTCCCCAGTCACGAGAGAGTGGAGCGTGGACCTTGCAGACATTGGGGTGGGGCAGACCATCTCCCGCGGGAACTGCAGTGGCTGGGGCGCTGGGCGAATGAGGGCACCGCTCCACTCTCCCTATCCACTGTCTTTCTTGCAGAGAGAGACAGAAGCCACCTCGGGAGAGGAAGAGGGGCAGCCCCCCCAGCGGAGCTAGCAAAATCCTGAACAATATGTGAAGGGCTCCCCCTAGTGACAGAGGAGGCAGCTTACCTGGCACTCACAGTGTGCCCCTATCCAGACTAAAGCTGAAAGAAGGGATCTTAAGGATTCATTCAGATGGGAAGGGCTCAGCGAAGGAACTCTAGGAGTATAAAGAATCAAGCTGAAACCATGCCCTCAAAGAGGATTACTAGTTCTCCACCAATTAACACAAAGCAGATTCCAAATAGCAACATGTCACAGGAAGAATTTCAAACATGGATCATAAATACGCTGAACATTATGCAAGAAAAAATGGATAATCAACACAAAGAAACCACAAAAAAGATCCAGGACTTGGAAGAAAAATTCACCAAAGAAATTGAAATACTGAAGAAAAATCAAACTGAACTCCTGGAAATGAAAAATTTATTCAAGGAGCTACAAAACACAGTGGAAAGTCTCAAGAGCAGGGTAGATCAAACAGAAGAAAGAATCTCAGAGATCGAAGATAACACTTTCCAATTAAATAAGGCAGTCACAGAGTTAAAACAAAGAAACATGAGAAATAATCATAGTCTACAAGAAATGTGGGATTATGTAAAGAAGCCTAACGTGAGAGTTATCGGCATTCCTGAGGGTGAAGAAGACAATAAGCAAGGGTTGAATAAAGTATCTGAAGATATAATTGAGGAAAATTTCCCAGGCCTTGCCAAATCTCTAGATACACAGGTTCAAGAAGCTCAAAGAACCTCTGAGAGATTCATACCAAATAGGAAGACACCACGTCATGTAGTTATCAGACTGACCAAAATATCCACTAACGAGGCCCTTCTTCAATCTGTAAGGAGAAAAAAACAAGTAACATACAAAGGAAAGCCCATCCGAATCACGCCAGATTTCTCAACTGAAACCTTACAAGCAAGAAGAGATTGGAGCCCCATTCTCACTCTTCTGAAACAGAATAATGCCCAGCCTAGAATCCTGTACCCAGATAAGCTCAGTTTTATATATGAAGGTGAAATTAAGACATTCTCAGATAAACAAAAACTCAGAGAATTCACCAAGACAAGAGCAGCTTTCCAAGAAGTATTCAAAACAGAGTTACACGTGGTCCAGCACAAGAAGGACCTTCGAATGTAACACTAATCAAGAGATAAATATGAAAACACAGTTATCATAATGGCTCAAGAGAGAAAACAGATCAATGAAATTCAACCCAACATGAGGAACAGCAATCTGTCTCGCTTATCAGTTCTCTCATTAAATGTGAATGGATTGAATTCCCCACTCAAGAGACATGGACTGGCCCGATGGATAAAAAAGATATAAGCCAAGTATCTGCTGTCTTCAGGAAACTCATCTAACCTGCAAGGATGCATTTAGACTGAAAATAAAAGGGTGGAAATCAATATTCCAAGCAAATGGAACCCAAAAGAAAGCTGGCGTGGCAGTTCTAATCTCCGATAACGTAGTTTTTAAATCAACAAAAGTAAAGAAAGACAAAGATGGTTACTATATACTGGTGAAGGGTACAATTCAACAAGAAGACATAACTATACTTAACATATATGCACCCGATCTAGGTGTACCCAGATTCATAAAGCAAACCCTACTTGATCTGAACCAAATGATAGATAACAACACTTTAGTAGCCAGAGATTTTAACACGCCACTGACAGTTCAAGACAGATCCTCCAAACAAAAAATAAACAAAGAAATATTGGACGTATATAGAATGCTAGAACAAATGGGCCTGACTGACATCTACAGGACATTCTACCCAAATACCACTGAATATAAGTTCTTCTCATCAGCTCATGGGACATTCTCCAAGATTGACCATATCTTAGGACATAAAGCATGTCTTAAAAAATTTAAAAATATAGAAATAATACCATGCAGCTTCTCGGATCACAGTGGAATAAAAGTAACAATGAACCCTAACAGAAATCCTCATTTCTACTCAAAGTCATGGAAGCTAAATAACCTTCTCCTGAACAATCATTTTATAAATGAAGAAATCAAGTCAGAAATCAAAAGATTCTCTGAATTAAATGACAAAGGAGATACAACTTATCAAAATCTGTGGGACACAGCTAAAGCAGTCCTGAGAGGAAAATTTATTTCCATAAATGCCTATACCAAAAAGACAGAAAACTTACAAATAGACAATCTAATGAATAGACTCAAAGAGCTGGAGAAGAAAGAAGAGACCAAACCCAAACCCAGCAGAAGGAAATTATTAAGATTAAATCAGAACTAAATGAAAAGGACCATAAGGGAGATTAAACCAAACCATAACGGAGATTAATAAAACCAAAAGTTGGTTCTTTGAAAAAATAAACAAAATTGACACACCTCTGGCTAAACTAACCAAGAGCAGAAAAGAAAAATCTCTTATAACCTCGATCAGGAACACGAAAGGAGTAATCACGACTGATGCCACAGAGATACATGATATCATCTATGAATTCTACAAAAATCTTTATGCACACAAATTAGAAAACCTGGAGGAAATGGACAAATTCTTATAAACACACAGCCTTCCCAGGCTCAACCAGGAAGACACAGAATTCCTGAATAGACCGATATCTAGATCTGAAATTGAAACAGCAATAAAAAACCTTCCCAAAAAGAAAAGCCCTGGACCAGATGGGTTCACACCTGAATTCTACCATACCTACAAAGAAGAACTGGTGCCCATCGTACATAAACTATTCTCCAATATAGAGAAGGATGGGATTCTCCCCAACACTTTTTACCAAGCCAACATAATCCTGATACCAAATCCAGGAAAGGATGCAACTAAAACAGAGAACTATAGACCAATTTCTCTTATGAATATAGATGCAAAAATTCTCAATAAAATTCTAACAAATCGAATCCAAGTGCTTATCAAAAAAATAATCCATCACGACCAAGTGGGCTTCATCCCAGAGATGCAGGGATGGTTTGACATATGGGAATGTAATTCATCACATAAATAGAAGCAAAAATAAAGATCAGATGATCCTCTCAATAGATGCAGAGAAAGCATTTGACAAAATTCAACACCCTTTTATGATAAGAACACTTAACAAAATAGGCATAGATGGGGCCTATATAAAAATGATACAAGCCATATACGACAAACCCTCAGCCAACATCATACTGAATGGGGAAAAACTGAAAGCATTCCCACTTCAAACTGGAACCAGACAAGGCTTACCACTGTCCCCATTACTTTTCTACATAGTATTGGAAGTCCTTGCAAGAGCTATCAGGCAAGAGAGCAGAATCAAGGGAGTTGAAATAGGGACAGAAGAGATCAAACTCTCACTCTTTGCTGATGATATGATGTTATATCTATAAAACCCCAAGGTTTCAACCAAGAGACTCCTGGAATTGATCAATGAATTCAGTAAAGTCTCAGGATAGAAAATCAATACACACAAATCAGAGGAATTCATATATGCCAATAACAGTCAAATGGAAAACCAAATTAAGGACTCAATACCCTTCAAAATAGCAACAAAGAAAATAAAATACCTAGGAATTTATTTAACTAAGGAGGTAAAGGACCTCTATAGGGAGAACTATGAAACACTGAGGAAGGAAATTGCAGAACATGTAAATAGGTGGAAAACCATACCATGCTCATGGATCGGTAGAATCAACATTGTTAAAATGTCTATACTGCCCAAAGTTATCTACAGATTCAATGCAATCCTTATTAAATTACCAACATCTTTTTTCACAGACATAGAAAAAATAATTTTACGCTTTGTATGGAACCAGGGAAGACCCCGTTTAGCAAAAGCAATCTTAAACAACAAAAACAAAATGGGAAGTATTAATTTGCCAGACTTCAAACTATACTACAAGGCTGTGGTTCTTAAAACAGCCTGGTACTGGCACAAGTGCAGGGACACAGACCAGTGGAACAGAACAGAAAATCCCAATATAAAACCATCCTCATATAGCCATCTAATCTTTGACAAAGCAGACAAAAACATACTCTGGGGAAAAGATTCCTTATTTAATAAATGGTGCTGGGAAAACTGGATATCCACATGTAGAAGACTAAAACAGGACACACAAAAATCAAATCACAGTGGTTAACAGACTTAAACCTAAGGTCAGAAACTATTAGAATTCTAGAAGAAAATGTAGGAAAGACTCTTACAGACATTGGCCTAGGCAAAGAATTTATGAAGAAGACCCCTAAAGCAATCACAGCAACAACAAAAATAAATAAATGGGACCTGATCAAATTAAAAAGCTTCTGCACAGCCAAAGAAACAGTCACGAGAGTAAATGGACAACCTACAGAATGGGAAAAAATTTTCGCATACTACACATCAGATAAAGGACTGATAACAAGAATCTATTTAGAACTCAGAAAAATCAGTAAGAAAAAATCAAACAACCCTATCAAAAAGTGGGCAAAGGACATAAATAGAAATTTTTCAAAAGAAGATATAAAAATGGCTAACAAACATATGAAAAAGTGTTCAACATCTCTAATCATCAGGGAAATGCAAATCAAAACCACAATGAGATATCACTTAACTCCAGTAGGAATGGCCTTTATCAAAAAGTCCCAAAACTATACATGTTGGTGTGGGTGTGGCGAGATAGGTACATTCATAAACTGCTGGTGGGACTGTAAACTAGTGCAGCCCCTGTGGAAAGCAATGTGGAGATACCTTAAACAGATTCAAGTAGACCTACCATTCGATCCAGCAATTCCATTATTGGACATCTACCCAGAAGAACAAAAGTCATTCTATAAAAAAGACACCTGCACCTGAATGATTATAGCAGCACAATTCACAATCACAAAGATGTGGAAACAACCCAAATGCCCATCAATTCATGAATGGATTAGCAAAATGTGGTATATGTATACCATGGAATATTACTCAGCTATTAGAAATAATGGCGATATGGCATCTCTTTGGTTCTCCTGGAGAGAGCTGGATCCCATTCTATTAAGTGAAGTATCCCAAGAATGGAAAAATAAGCACCACATGTACTCACCAGCAAATTGGTTTCCCTGAGTGCACATTTGGGAACAACACCAATTGGGTATCGGACAGAGGTTGGGGCCGGGTGGAAGGGATGGGTGTATACCTACTTGATGAATGTGATGTGCACTGCCTGGGGAATGGACACCCTTCAAGTTCTAACTGGGGGGGATGGGGTGGGGGAGAGGAGGGGTGCACACCTACATGATGAATGTGATGTGCACTGACTAGGGAATGGACAAAATTGAAGCTCAGAATCGGGGGAAAGGGGAGGCATGGGGAATGTATATAGCCTGATCTTTTGTACCCCCATAATGAGCTAACAAACAAACAAACAAACAAAAAAGAATCGTTTGATTCATCAGCTGGGAATACACCATGGTTCTTTAAAGACCTCTATGCGTGGGCCCAGGTAACTGGCAAGTTCCAAGAAGTATGCCACAGAGCTTTTGAAATAACCACTACGTTGAGAATTATTTGCTAGTTTTTGCACCACCTTTCACCATAATTGTGATAAGGTTGGTCCGTGCCTCCTTCAACCCAAGATGGCTGGGGCGGACAAAAGTATGCTGAGGCCTAGTTCACTTGGTGTTGCCGATAGTTGGTACTGGAGCCTGGCAAGAAGCCATGTTATTAAGAGTCATTCCACCATCCTTTCTCCATCATTTTAAAAGGCAGAACACCTTTTTCCAGTTATCATAAGAATGAGTTGCTGGAGGGGACGTTTTTGAGTGGGGTCGGGTGGTGCGTTGAGGGGAAGGCTCTCTGTCTGTCTGGTGGTTTGTCTTTATTATGCCCAAAGAGGAGAGGTGGGCATGTGTGTGGCAGGTGAAAAGTACGGATCCTGTTTCAGTCTTAGACTGAAACAGGATCCGCACTTTTCAGCCAGTTCCTTTACGAATCCTTTGATTCATCAGCTGGGAATCCACCATGGCTGTCGAGACCCCTCTATGTGTGGGTCTAGGTAACTGGCTAGTTCCAAGATGTATGCCGCAGAGCTTTGGAAATAACCACTACATTGAGTATTATTTGCCAGTTTTTGCAGCAACTTTCACAATGATTGTGAAAAGGTTAGGCAGTGCATCCTGAAACCCAAGCTGGCTTCCACAGAAACAACTACGGTTAGGCCAATCTCCCTTGGAGTTGCCGATAATTGGTACTGGTCCATGGCAAGAAGCCATTCCTTTAAGTATCATTCCACCTTCCTTTCACAACTATTTTAAAAGGCAGAGCACCTATTGCCATTTAGCTTAAGGATGAGTCGCTGGAGGAAACGTTTTTGTGTGGGGTGGGAGAGGCAGAGCCAGGCCCTCTGTCAGTCCAGTGGTTTGTTTTTATTATCCCCGGAGAGGAGAAGTGGACATGTGTGTGGCAAGTGAAAAGTGTGGATCCTGTTTCAGTCTTAGACTGATACAGGATCGGCACTTTTCATCCTGTTCCTTTAAGAATCCTTTGCTTCATCAGCTGGGAATCCACCATAGTTCTCTACACCCCACTATGTGTGGACCCACTTAACAGGCTAGTTCAAAGAAGTATGCCACAGAGCATTTGAAATAACCACTACCATGGAAATTATTTGCCAGCTTTTCCAGCACTTTTACCATAATTTTGATAAGGTTCATTTGTGCTTCCTTAAACCCTAGATGGCTTCCATGGACAAACCTATACTGAGGGTTCTCTCGCTTGGTGTTGCCAATACTTGGTACGGGAGTCTGACAAGAATCCAGTCTTTTAATTATCATTGCCCCATCCTTTCTCCCTTATATTAAAAGGTGAGCAACTTTCGGCAGTTAGCATAAGGATGAGTCAACGGAGGGGACGTTTTTGGGTGGGATCGGGGTGGTTTGGGGGACAGTCCCTCTGTCAGTCTGGTTGTTCGTGTTTATTATGCCCAGACAGGGAAGTGGATATATTTGTGGCAGGTGAAATGTGCGGATCCTGTTTCAGTTAGACTGAAACAGTATCCGCACTTTTCAGCCGGTTCCATTAAAAATCCTTTGATTCATCAGCTGGGAATCCACCATGGTTCCTTAGAACCCTCCATGCATGGGCCCATGAACTGGCCTGTACCAAGATGTATGCTGCACAGCTTTTGAGATAAACACTACGTGTAGAATTATTTGCCAGTTTCTGCAGCACATATCACCATAATTGTGATAAGGATCGTCTGTGCCTCCTTAAACACAAGATGGCTGCCACGGAGAAAACTATGCTGAGGCCTAGGTCACTTGGATTTCACGACACTTGTTACTGGAGGCTGGAAGGAGGCCATTCTTTTAAGTATCATTCCACCATACTTTCCCCATTATTTTAAAATGCACGGAAACCTTTGCAAGTTAGCATAATAATTAGTAGCTGGAGGGGACATTTTTATTTGTGGGGTCGGTGTGGGTGCGGGGCGCAGGCCCTCTGTCAGATCGCTGGATGGTTTTTATTTTCCCCAGACCGGAGAAGTGGGCATGTGTGTGGCAGGTAAAAAGTTCGGACCCCGTTTCTGTCTTAGACTGAAACAGAAACCGCACTTTTCACCCCGTTCCATTAAGAATCCCTTGCTTCATCAGCTGGGAATCCACCATGGGCCTCTAGACTGCTCTATGCGTGGGCCCAGTTAACTGGCTAGTTCAAAGAATTATGCCGCAGAGCTTTTCAAGTAACCACTACCATGAGAATTACTTGACCGCTTTTGCAGCACCTTTCACCATAATTGTGATAAGGTTCATCTGTGCCTCCTTAAACCCAAGATGGCTGCCAGGGACAAACGTGTGCTGAGGCCTAGGTGACTTGCTGTTGCCAATACTTGGTATGGGAGTCTGGCAATAAGCCAGTCTTTTAGGTATAATTCCACCATTCTATCTCCATTATTTTAAAAGGCAGAGGACGTATTGCCAGATAGCATAAGGATCAGTCGCTGGAGGGCACGATTTTGTGTGGGGTGGTGGGGGGCGGGGGCAGGCCATCTGTCAATCCGATGGGTTGTTTTTGTTATCCCTAGAGAGGAGAAGTGGGCATGTGTGTTGCAGGCAAAAAGTCCGAATCCTGTTTCAGTCAGGATCTGCACTTTTCAGCCTGTTCCTTTAAGAATCCTTAGATTCATCACCTTGGAATCCACCATGGTTCTCCAGACCGCTCTATGCGTGGGCCCAGGTAACAGGCTTCTTCCAAGAAGTATGCCACAGAGCTTTTGAATTAAACAGTACGTTGAGAATTATTTGCCGGGTTTTCAGCACGTTTCAACATAATTATGATAAAGTTTGTATATGCCTCCTTAAACCCAACATGGCTGCCACGGGCATAATTATGCTGAGGCGTAGCTGACTTGGTGTTGCCTATTTTTGTTAGTGGAGACTGACAAGAAGCCATTCTTCTAAGTATCATCCCACCACCATTTTTCCATTGTTTTAAAATGCAGGGAAATTTTGCAAGTTAGCATTATAATTAGTAGCTGGAGGGTACGGTTTTTTTTTTTGTGTGTGTGTGGTCGATGTGGATGGGGGGGTCAGGCCCTCTGTCAGTTCGCTGGTTAGTTTTTATTATCCCCAGAGAGGAGAAGTGGGCACGTGTTTGGCAGGTGAAAAGGGCGGATTCTGTTTCAGAGAATTAACGATGATCCCCATGGTCATCCCGTTCCTTTAATAATCCTTTACTTCATCAGCTGGAAATCCACCATGGTTCTCTATACTCCTCTTTGCGTGGGAACAGGTAACTGCCTTGTTCCAAGAAGTATGCCGCAGAGCTTTTCAATTAACCACTACGTTGAAAATTATTTGCAGGTGTTCAGCGTTTTACCATAATTGTGAGAACCTTTGTTTGTGCCTCCTGAAACCCAAGAAGGCTGCGACGGACATAACTATGCTGAGGAGTAGCTGACTTGGTGTTGCCTATTTTTGTTAGTGGAGACTGACAAGAAGCCATTCTTCTAAGTATCATCCCACCACCATTTTTCCATTGTTTTAAAATGCAGGGAAATTTTGCAAGTTAGCATTATAATTAGTAGCTGGAGGGTACGGTTTTTTTTTGTGGGTGTGGTCGATGTGGATGGGGGGGGTCAGGCCCTCTGTCAGTTCGCTGGTTATTTTTTATTATCCCCAGAGAGGAGAAGTGGGTATGTGTTTGGCAGGTGAAAAGCGCGGATTCTGTTTCAGAGAATTAACGATGATCCCCATGGTCATCCCGTTCCTTTAATAATCCTTTACTACATCAGCTGGAAATCCACCATGGTTCTCTATACTCCTCTTTGCGTGGGAAAAGGTAACTGCCTTGTTCCAAGAAGTATGCCGCAGAGCTTTTCAATTAACCACTACGTTGAAAATTATTTGCAGGTGTTCAGCATTTTACCATAATTGTGAGAACCTTTGTTTGTGCCTCCTGAAACCCAAGAAGGCTGCGATGGACATAGCTATGCTGAGGAGTAGCTGACTTGGTGTTGCCTATTTTTGTTAGTGGAGACTGACAAGAAGCCATTCTTCTAAGTATCATCCCACCACCATTTTTCCATTGTTTTAAAATGCAGGGAAATTTTGCAAGTTAGCATTGTAATTAGTAGCTGGAGGGTAGGGTTTCTTTTGTGTGTGTGTGGTCAATGTGGATGTGTTGGTCAGGCCCTCTGTCAGTTCGCTGGTTAGTTTTTATTATCCCCAGAGAGGAGAAGTGGGCATGTGTTTGGCAGGTGAAAAGGGCGGATTCTGTTTCAGAGAATTAACGATGATCCCCATGGTCATCCCGTTCCTTTAATAATCCTTGACTTCATCAGCTGGAAATCCACCATGGTTCTATATACTCCTCTTTGAGTGGGAACAGGTAACTGGCTTGTTCCAAGAAGTATGCCGCAGAGCTTTTCAATTAACCACTACGTTGAAAATTATTTGCAGATGTTGAGCGTTTCACCATAATTGTGAGAACCTTTGTTTGTGCCTCTTGAAACCCAAGAATGCAGCGACGGACATACCTATGCTGAGGAGTAGCTGACTTGGTGTTGCCTATTTTTGTTAGTGGAGACTGACAAGAAGCCATTCTTCTAAGTATCATCCCACCACCATTTTTCCATTGTTTTAAAATGCAGGGAAATTTTGCAAGTTAGCATTATAATTAGTAGCTGGAGGGTACGGTTTTTTTTTTGTGTGTGGTCGATGTGGATGGTGGGGGTAAGGCCCTCTGTCAGTTCGCTGGTTAGTTTTTATTATCCCCAGAGAGGAGAAGTGGGCATGTGTTTGGCAGGTGAAAAGGGCGGATTCTGTTTCAGAGAATTAACGATGATCCCCATGGTCATCCCGTTCCTTTAATAATCCTTTACTTCATCAGCTGGAAATCCACCATGGTTCTCTATACTCCTCTTTGCGTGGGAACAGGTAACTGGCTTGTTCCAAGAAGTATGCCGCAGAGCTTTTCAATTAACCACTACGTTGAAAATTATTTGCAGGTGTTCAGCGTTTCACCATAATTGTGAGAACCTTTGTTTGTGCCTCCTGAAACCCAAGAAGGCTGCGACGGACATAACTATGCTGAGGAGTAGCTGACTTGGTGTTGCCTATTTTTGTTAGTGGAGACTGACAAGAAGCCATTCTTCTAAGTATCATCCCACCACCATTTTTCCATTGTTTTAAAATGCAGGGAAATTTTGCAAGTTAGCATTATATTTAGTAGCTGGAGGGTACGGTTTTTTTTTTTTTGTGTGTGTGTGGTCGATGTGGATGGGGGGGGGTCAGGCCCTCTGTCAGTTCGCTGGTTAGTTTTTATTATCCCCAGAGAGGAGAAGTGGGCATGTGTTTGGCAGGTGAAAAGGGCGGATTCTGTTTCAGAGAATTAACGATGATCCCCATGGTCATCCCGTTCCTTTAATAATCCTTTACTTCATCAGCTGGAAATCCACCATGGTTCTATATACTCCTCTTGGCGCGGGAACAGATAACTGCCTTGTTCCAAGAAGTATGCCGCAGAGCTTTTCAATTAACCACTACGTTGAAAACTATTTGCTGGTGTTCAGCATTTCACCATAATTGTGAGAACCTTTGTTTGTGCCTCCTGAAACCCAAGAAGGCTGCGACGGACATAACTATGCTGAGGAGTAGCTGACTTGGTGTTGCCTATTTTTGTTAGTGGAGACTGACAAGAAGCCATTCTTCTAAGTATGATCCCACCACCATTTTTCCATTGTTTTAAAATGCAGGGAAATTTTGCAAGTTAGCATTATAATTAGTAGCTGGAGGGTTCGGTTTTTTTTTTGTGTGTGGTCAATGTGGATGGTGGGGGTCAGGCCCTCTGTCAGTTCGCTGGTTAGTTTTTATTATCCCGAGAGAGGAGAAGTGGGCATGTGTTTGGCAGGTGAAAAGGGCGGATTCTGTTTCAGAGAATTAACGATGATCCCCATGGTGATCCCGTTCCTTTAATAATCCTATACTTCATCAGCTGGAAATCCACCATGGTTCTATATACTCCGCTTTGCGTGGGAACAGGTAACTGGCTTGTTCCAAGAAGTATGCCGCAGAGCTTTTCAATTAACCACTACGTTGAAAATTATTTGCAGGTGTTCAGCGTTTCACAATAATTGTGATAACGTGTGTTTGTGCCTCCTGAAACCCAAGAAGGCTGCGACGGACATATCTATGCTGAGGAGTGGCTGACTTGGTGTTGCCTATTTTTGTTAGTGGAGACTGACAAGAAGCCATTCTTCTAGTATCATCCCACCACCATTTTTACATTGTTTTAAAATGCAGAGGAAGGCTGCGACGGACATAACTATGCTGAGGAGTAGCTGACTTGGTGTTGCCTATTTTGGTTAGTGGAGACTGACAAGAAGCCATTCTTCTAAGTATCATCCCACCACCATTTTTCCATTGTTTTAAAATGCAGGGAAATTTTGCAAGTTAGCATTATAATTAGTAGCTGGAGGGTACGGTTTTTTTTTTTTTGTGTGTGGTCGATGTGGATGGTGGGGGTCAGACCCTCTGTCAGTTCGCTGGTTAGTTTATATTATCCCCAGAGAGGAGAAGTGGGCATGTGTTTGGCAGGTGAAAAGGGCGGATTCTGTTTCAGAGAATTAACGATGATCCCCATGGTCATCCCGTTCCTTTAATAATCCTTTACTTCATCAGCTGGAAATCCACCATGGTTCTCTATACTCCTCTTTGCGTGGGAACAGGTAACTGCCTTGTTCGAAGAAGTATGCCGCAGAGCTTTTCAATTAACCACTACGTTGAAAATTATTTGCTGATGTTCAACGTTTCACCATAATTGTGAGAAACTTTGTTTGTGTCTCCTGAAACCCAAGAAGGCAGCGACGGACATAACTATGCTGAGGAGTAGCTGACTTGGTGTTGCCTATTTTTGTTAGTGGAGACAGACAAGAAGCCATTCTTCTAAGTATCATCCCACCACCATTTTTCCATTGTTTAAAAATGCAGGGAAATTTTGCAAGTTAGCATTATAATTAGTAGCTGGAGGGTACGGTTTTTTTTTTGTGTGTGTGGTGGATGTGGATGGGGGGGGTCAGGCCCTCTGTCAGTTCGCTGGTTAGTTTTTATTATCCCCAGAGAGGAGAAGTGGGCATGTGTTTGGAAGGTGAAAAGGGCGGATTCTGTTTCAGAGAATTAACTATGATCCCCATGGTCATCCCTTTCCTTTAATAATCCTTTACTTCATCAGCTGGAATCCACCATCGTTCTCTATACTCCTCTTTGCGTGGGAACAGGAAACTGCCTTGTTCCAAGAAGTATGCCGCAGAGCTTTTCAATTAACCACTACGTTGAAAATTATTTGCAGGTGTTCAGCGTTTCACCATAATTGTGAGAACCTTTGTTTGTACCTCCTGAAACCCAAGAAGGCTGCGACGGACATAACTATGCTAAGGCGTAGCTGACTTGGTGTTGCCTATTTTTGTTAGTGGAGACTGACAAGGATGCATTCTTGTAAGTATCATCTCACCATCATTTTTCCATTGTTTAAAAATGCAGGAAAATTTTGCAAGTTAGCATTATAATTAGTAGCTGGAGGCTACGGTGTTTGTTTTTTTTTTTTTTTTCCTGTGGGGTCGGTGTGGATGTGTTGGTCAGGCCCTCTGTCAGTTCCCCGGTTAGTTTTTATAATCCCCAGAGAGGAGAAGTGGGTATTAGTATGGCAGGTGAAAACTGCGGATCTGTTTCAGAGAATTAAACAGGATCCGCATGGTAATCCCGTTCCTTTAAGAATCCTTTGCTTCATGAGCTGGGAATCCACCATGGTTCTATATACTTCTCTATGCGTGGGCACAGGAAACTGGCTAGTTCCAAGAAGTATGCCTCAGAGCTTTTCAATTAACCAGTATGTTGACAATCCTTTGCAGGTTTTCAGCGTTTCACCATAATTGTGATAACGTGTGTATGTGCCTACTGAAACCAAATATGGCTGCTACGGACATAACTATGCTGAGGCGTAGCTGACTTGGTGTTGCCTATTTTTGTCAGTGGAGACTGACAAGAAGCCATTCTTCTAAGTATCATCCCACCATCATTTCTCCATTGTTTAAAAATGCAGGGAAATTTTGCAAATTGGCGTTATAATTAGTAGCTGGAGGGTACTTTTTTGTTTTGTGGGGTCGGTCAGGATGGGTGTTCAGGCGCTCTGTGAGATCGCTGGTTTGTTTTTATTATCCCCAGAGAAGAGTAGTGGGCATGTGTTTGGCAGGTGAAAAGTGCGGATTCTGTTTCAGAGAATTAAACAGGATCCGCATGGTCATCTCATTCCTTTAAGAATCCTTTGCTTCATCAGCTGGGATTCCACCATGTTTCTATATACTCCTCTATGCGTGGGCACAGGTACCTGGCTTGTTCCAAGAAGTATGCCGCAGAGCTTTTCAATTAACCACTACGTTGAAAATTATTTGCAGGTGTTCAGCGTTTCACCATAATTGTGAGAACCTTTGTTTGTGCCTCCTGAACCCCAAGAAGGCTGCGACGGACATAACTATGCTGAGGAGTAGCTGACTTGGTGTTGCCTATTTTTGTTAGTGGAGACTGACAAGAAGCCATTCTTCTAAGTATCATCCCACCACCATTTTTCCATTGTTTTAAAATGCAGGGAAATTTTGCAAGTTAGCATTATAATTAGTAGCTGGAGGGTACGGTTTTTTTTTTTGTGTGTGGTCGATGTGGATGCTGGGGGTCAGGCCCTCTGTCAGTTCGCTGGTTAGTTTTTATTATGCCCAGAGAGGAGAAGTGGGCATGTGTTTGGCAGGTGAAAAGTGCGGATTCTGTTTCAGAGAATTAAACAGGATCCGCATGGTCATCTCATTCCTTTAAGAATCCTTTGCTTCATCAGCTGGGATTCCACCATGTTTCTATATACTCCTCTATGCGTGGGCACAGGTACCTGGCTTGTTCCAAGAAGTATGCTGGAGAGTTTTCAAATTAACCAGTACGTTGAAAATTATTTGCAGGTTTTCAGCGTTTCACCATAATTTTGATAACGTTTGTATGTCCCTCCTGAAACCCAAGAAGGCTGCGACGGACATAACTATGCTGAGGCGTAGCTGACTTGGTGTTGCCTATTTTTGTTAGTGGAGACAGACAAGAAGCCATTCTTCTAAGTATGATGCCACCACCATTTTTCCATTGTTTTAAACTGCAGGGAAATTTTGCAAGTTAGCATTATAATTAGTAGCTGGAGGGTACGGTTTTTTTTTTTGTGTGTGGTCGATGTGGATGGTGTGGTCAGGCCCTCTGTCAGTTCGCTGGTTAGTTTTTATTATCCCCAGAGAGGAGAAGAGGGCATGTGTTTGGCAGGTGAAAAGGGTGGATTCTGTTTCACAGAATTAATGATGATCCTCATGGTCATCCCGTTCCTTTAATAATCCTTTACTTCATCAGATGGAAATCCACCATGGTTCTATATACTCCTGTTTGCGTGGGAACAGGTAACTGGCTTGTTCCAAGAAGTATGCCGCAGAGCTTTTCAATTAACCACTACGTTGAAAATTATTTGCAGGTGTTCAGCGTTTCACCATAATTGTGATAACGTGTGTTTGTGCCTCCTGAAACCCAAGAAGGCTGCGACGGACATAACTATGCTTAGGCGTAGCTGACTTGGTATTGCCTATTTTTGTTAGTGGAGACTGACAAGAATCCATTGTTTTAAGTATCATCTCACCATCATTTTTCCATTGTTTAAAAATGCAGGAAAATTTTGCAAGTTAGCATTATAATTAGTAGCTGGAGGCTACGGTGTTTTTTTTTTTTTTTCCTGTGGAGTCGGTGTGGATGTGTTGGTCAGGCCCTGTGTCAGTTCCCCGGTTGGTTTTTATTATCCCCAGAGAGGAGAAGTGGGTATTAGTATGGAGGTGAAAACTGCGGATCTGTTTCAGAGAATTAAACAGGATCCGCATGGTAATCCCGTTCCTTTAAGAATCCTTTGCTTCATGAGCTGGGAATCCACCATGGTTCTATATACTTCTCTATGCGTGGGCACAGGAAACTGGCTAGTTCCAAGAAGTATGCCTCAGAGCTTTTCAATTAACCAGTATGTTGACAATCCTTTGCAGGTTTTCAGCGTTTCACCATAATTGTGATAACGTGTGTATGTGCCTACTGAAACCAAATATGGCTGCTACGGACATAACTATGCTGAGGCGTAGCTGACTTGGTGTTGCCTATTTTTGTCAGTGGAGACTGACAAGAAGCCATTCTTCTAAGTATCATTCCACCATCATTTCTCCATTGTTTAAAAATGCAGGGAAATTTTGCAAATTGGCGTTATAATTAGTAGCTGGAGGGTACTTTTTTGTTTTGTGGGGTCGGTCAGGATGGGTGTTCAGGCGCTCTGTGAGATCGCTGGTTTGTTTTTATTATCCCCAGAGAAGAGTAGTGGGCATGTGTTTGGCAGGTGAAAAGTGCGGATTCTGTTTCAGAGAATTAAACAGGATCCGCATGGTCATCTCATTCCTTTAAGAATCCTTTGCTTCATCAGCTGGGATTCCACCATGTTTCTATATACTCCTCTATGCGTGGGCACAGGTACCTGGCTTGTTCCAAGAAGTATGTGGAGAGTTTTCAAATTAACCAGTACGTTGAAAATTATTTGCAGCTTTTCAGCGTTTCACCATAATTTTGATAACGTTTGTATGTCCCTCCTGAAACCCAAGAAGGCTGCGATGGACATAACTATGCTGAGGAGTAGCTGACTTGGTGTTGCCTATTTTTGTTAGTGGAGACAGACAAGAAGCCATTCTTCTAAGTATGATCCCACCACCATTTTTCCATTGTTTTAAAATGCAGGGAAATTTTGCAAGTTAGCATTATAATTAGTAGCTGGAGGGTACGGTTTTTTTTTGTGTGTGTGGTCGATGTGGATGGGGGGGGTCAGGCCCTCTGTCAGTTCGCTGGTTAGTTTTTATTATCCCAAGAGAGGAGAAGTGGGCATGTGTTTGGCAGGTGAAAAGGGCGGATTCTGTTTCAGAGAATTAACGATGATCCCCATGGTCATCCCGTTCCTTTAATAATCCTTTACTTCATCAGCTGGAAATCCACCATGGTTCTATATACTCCTCTTTGCGTGGGAATAGGTAACTGCCTTGTTCCAAGAAGTATGTCGCAGAGCTTTTAAATTAACCACTACGTTGAAAATTATTTGCAGGTGTTCAGCGTTTTACCATAATTGTGAGAACCTTTGTTTGTGCCTCCAGAAACCCAAGAAGGCTGCGATGGACATATCTATGCTGAGGAGTAGCTGACTTGGTGTTGCCTATTTTTGTTAGTGGAGACTGACAAGAAGCCATTCTTCTAAGTATGATGCCACCACCATTTTTCCATTGTTTTAAACTGCAGGGAAATTTTGCAAGTTAGCATTATAATTAGTAGCTGGAGGGTACGGTTGTTTTTTTGTGTGTGTGGTCGATGTGGATGCTGGGGGTCAGGCCCTCTGTGAGTTCGCTGGTTAGTTTTTATTATCCCCAGAGAGGAGTAGTGGGCATGTGTTTGGCAGGTGAAAAGGGTGGATTCTGTTTCACAGAATTAATGATGATCCCCATGGTCATCCCGTTCCTTTAATAATCCTTTACTTCATCAGCTGGAAATCCACCATGGTTCTATATACTCCTGTTTGCGTGGGAACAGGTAACTGCCTTGTTCCAAGAAGTATGCCGCAGAGCTTTTCAATTAACCACTACGTTGAAAATTATTTGCAGGTGTTCAGCGTTTCACCATAATTGTGATAACGTGTGTTTGTGCCTCCTGAAACCCAAGAAGGCTGCGACGGATATAACTATGCTGAGGAGTAGCTGACTTGGTGTTGCCTATTTTTGTTAGTGGAGACTGACTAGAAGCCATTCTTCTAAGTATCATCCCACCACCATTTTTCCATTGTTTTAAAATGCAGGGAAATTTTTCAAGTTAGGCATTATAATTAGTAGCTGGAGGGTACGGTTTTTTTTTTTGTGTGTGGTCGATGTGGATGGGGGGGTCAGGTCCACTGTCAGATCGCTGGTTAGTTTTTATTATCCCCAGAGAGGAGAAGTGGGCATGTGTTTGGCAGGTGAAAAGGGCGGATTCTGTTTCAGAGAATTAACGATGATCCCCATGGTCATCCCGTTCCTTTAATAATCCTTTACTTCATCAGCTGGAAATCCACCATGGTTCTCTATACTCCTCTTTGGGTGGGAACAGGTAACTGGCTTGTTCCAAGAAGTATGCCGCAGAGTTTTTCAATTAACCACTACGTTGAAAATTATTTGCAGGTGTTCAGCGTTTCACCATAATTGTGAGAACCTTTGTTTGTGCCTCCTGAAACCCAAGAAGGCTGCGACGGACATAACTATGCTGAGGAGTAGCTGACTTGGTGTTGCCTATTTTTGTTAGTGGAGACTGACAAGAAGCCATTCTTCTAAGTATCATCCCACCACCATTTTTCCATTGTTTTAAAATGCAGGGAAATTTTGCAAGTTAGCATTATAATTAGTAGCTGGAGGGTACGGTTTTTTTTGTGTGTGTGGTCGATGTGGATGGTGGGGGTCAGGCCCTCTGTCAGTTCGCTGGTTAGTTTTTATTATCCCCAGAGAGGAGAAGTGGGCATGTGTTTGGCAGGTGAAAAGGGCGGATTCTGTTTCAGAGAATTAACGATGATCCCCATGGTCATCCCGTTCCTTTAATAATCCTTTACTTCATCAGCTGGAAATCCACCATGGTTTTCTATACTCCTGTTTGCGTGGGAACAGGTAACTGGCTTGTTCCAAGAAGTATGCCGCAGAGCTTTTCAATTAACCACTACGTTGAAAATTATTTGCAGGTGTTCAGCGTTTCACCATAATTGTGAGAACCTTTGTTTGTGCCTCCTGAAACCCAAGAAGGCTGCGACGGACATAACTATGCTGAGGAGTAGCTGACTTGGTGTTGCCTATTTTTGTTAGTGGAGACTGACAAGAAGCCATTCTTCTAAGTATCATCCCACCACCATTTTTCCATTGTTTTAAAATGCAGGGAAATTTTGCAAGTTAGCATTATAATTAGTAGCTGGAGGGTACGGTTTTCTTTTTTGTGTGTGGTCGATGTGGATGGTGAGGGTCAGGCCCTCTGTCAGTTCACTGGTTAGTTTTTATTATCCCCAGAGAGGAGAAGTGGGCATGTGTTTGGGAGGTGAAAAGGGCGGATTCTGTTTCAGAGAATTAACGATGATCCCCATGGTCATCCCGTTTCTTTAATATTCCTTTACTTCATCAGCTGGAAATCCACCATGGTTCTATATACTCCTCTTTGCGTGGGAACAAGTAACTGGCTTGTTACAAGAAGTATGCTGCAGAGCTTTTCAATTAACCACTACGTTGAAAATTATTTGCAGGTGTTCAGCGTTTCACCATAATTGTGATAACGTTTGTTTGTGCCTCCTGAAACCCAAGAAGGCTGCGACGGACATAACTATGCTGAGGCGTAGCTGACTTGGTTTTGCCTATTTTTGTTAGTGGAGACTGACAATAATCCATTCTTCTAAATATCATCTCACCATCAGTTTTCCATTGTTTAAAAATGCAGGAAAATTTTGCAAGTTAGCATTATAATTAGTTGCTGGAGGCTACGGTGTTTTTTTTTTTTTTCCTGTGGGGTCGGTGTGGATTTGTTGGTCAGGCCCTCTGTCAGTTCGCTGGTTTGTTTTTATTATCCCCAGAGAGGAGAAGTGGGTAATAGTATGGCAGGTGAAAAGGGCGGATTCTGTTTCAGAGAATTAAACAGGATCCGCATGGTAATCCCGTTCCTTTAAGAATCCTTTGCTTCATGAGCTGGGAATCCACCATGGTTCTATATACTCCTCTTTGCGTGGGAACAGGTAACTGGCTTGTTCCAAGAAGTATGCCTCAGAGCTTTTCAATTAACCAGTATGTTGACAATCCTTTGCAGGTTTTCAGCGTTTCACCATAATTGTGATAACGTGTGTATGTGCCTACTGAAATCAAATATGGCTGCTACGGACATAACTATGCTGAGGCGTAGCTGACTTGGTGTTGCCTATTTTTGTCAGTGGAGACTGACAAGAAGCCATTCTTCTAAGTATCATCCCACCACCATTTTTCCATTGTTTTAAAATGCAGGGAAATTTTGCAAATTGGCATTATAATTAGTAGCTGCAGGGTACTTTTTTGTTTTGTGGGGTCGGTCAGGATGGGTGTTCAGGCCCTCTGTCAGATCACTGGTTTGTTTTTATTATCCCCAGAGAAGAGTAGTGGGCATGTGTTTGGCAGGTGAAAATGCGGATTCTGTTTCAGAGAATTAAACAGGATCCGCATGGTCATCTCATTCCTTTAAGAATCCTTTGCTTCATCAGCTGGGATTCCACCATGTTTCTATATACTCCTCTATGCGTGGGCACAGGTACCTGGCTTATTCCAAGAACTATGCTGGAGAGTTTTCAAATTAACCAGTACGTTGAAAATTATTTGCAGCTTTTCAGCGTTTCACCATAATTTTGATAACGTTTGTATGTCCCTCCTCAAACCCAAGAAAGTTGTGACGGACATAACTATTCTGAGGAGTAGCTGACTTGGTGTTGCCTATTTTTGTTAGTGGAGACAGACAAGAAGCCATTCTTTAAGTATCATCCCTCCACCATTTTTCCATTGTTTTAAAATGCAGGGAAATTTTGCAAGTTAGCATTATAATTAGTAGCTGGAGGCTACGGTTTTTTTTTTTGTGTGTGGTCGATGTGGATGGGGGGGGTCAGGGCCTCTGTCAGTTCGCTGGTTAGTTTTTATTATCCCCAGAGAGGAGAAGTGGGCATGTGTTTGGCAGGTGAAAAGGGCGGATTCTGTTTCAGAGAATTAACGATGATCCCCATGGTCATCCCGTTCCTTTAATAATCCTTTACTTCATCAGCTGGATATCCACCATGGTTCTCTATACTCCTCGTTGCGTGGGAACAGGTAACTGCCTTGTTCCAAGAAGTATGCCCCAGAACTTTTCAATTAACCACTACGTTGAAAATTATTTGCAGGTGTTGAGCGTTTCACCATAATTGTGAGAACCTTTGTTTGTGCCTCCTGAACCCAAGAAGGCTGCGACGGACATAACTATGCTGAGGAGTAGCTGACTTGGTGTTGCCTATTTTTGTTAGTGGAGACTGACAAGAAGCCATTCTTCTAAGTATCATCCCACCACCATTTTTCCATTGTTTTAAAATGCAGGGAAATTTTGCAAGTTAGCATTATAATTAGTAGCTGGAGGGTACGGTTCTTTTTTTTTTGTGTGGTCGATGTGGATGGTGGGGGTCAGGCCCTCTTTCAGTTCACTGGTTAGTTTTTATTTTCCCCAGAGAGGAGAAGTGGGCATGAGTTTGGCAGTTGAAAAGGGCGGATTCTGTTTCAGAGTATTAACGATGATCCCCATGGTCATCCCGTTCCTTTAATAATCCTTTACTTCATCAGCTGGAAATCCACCATGGTTCTATATACTCCTCTTTGCGTGGGAACAGGTAACTGCCTTGTTCCAAGAAGTATGCCGCAGAGCTTTTCAATTAACCACTACGTTGAAAATTATTTGCAGGTGTTCAGCGTTTCACCATAATTGTGATAACGTTTGTTTGTGCCTCCTGAAACCCAAGAAGGCTGCGACGGACATAACTATGCTGAGGCGTAGCTGACTTGGTTTTGCCTATTTTTGTTAGTGGAGTCAGACTAGAATCCATTCTTGTAAGTATCATCTCACCATCATTTTTCCATTGTTTAAAAATGCAGGGAAATTTTGCAAGTTAGCATTATAATTAGTAGCTGGAAGCTACGGTGTTTTTTTTTTTTTTTTCCTGTGGGGTCGGTGTGGATGTGTTGGTCAGGCCCTCTGTCAGTTCCCCGGTTGGTTTTTATTATCCCCAGAGAGGAGAAGTGGGTATTAGTATGGCAGGTGAAAACTGCGGATCTGTTTCAGAGAATTAAACAGGATCCGCATGGTAATCCCGTTTCTTTAAGAATCCTTTGCTTCATGAGCTGGGAATTCACCATGGTTCTATATACTTGTCTATGCGTGGGCACAGGAAACTGGCTAGTTCCAAGAAGTATGCCTCAGAGCTTTTCAATGAACCAGTATGTTGACAATCCTTTGCAGGTTTTCAGCGTTTCACCATAATTGTGATAACGTGTGTATGTGCCTACTGAAACCAAATATGGCTGCTACGGACATAACTATGCTGAGGCGTAGCTGACTTGGTGTTGCCTATTTTTGTCAGTGGAGACTGACAAGAAGCCATTCTTCTAAGTATCATCCCACCATCATTTCTCCATTGTTTAAAAATGCAGGGAAATTTTGCAAAGTGTCAATTTAATTAGTAGCTGGAGGGTACTTTTTTGTTTTGTGGGGTCGGTCAGGATGGGTGTTCAGGACCTCTGTCAGATCGCTGGTTTGTTTTTCTTATCCCCAGAGAAGAGTAGTGGGCATGTGTTTGGCAGGTCAAAACTGCGGATCTGTTTCAGAGAATTAAACAGGATCCGCATGGTCATCTCATTCCTTTAACAATCCTTTGCTTCATCAGCTGGGATTCCACCATGTTTCAATATACTCCTCTATGCGTGGGCACAGGTACCTGGCTTGTTTCAAGAATTATGCTGGAGAGTTTTCAAATTAACCAGTACGTTCAAAATTATTTGCAGGTGTTCAGCGTTTCACCATAATTGTGATAACGTTTGTTTGTGCCTCCTGAAACCCAAGAAGGCTGCGACGGACATAACTATGCTGAGGAGTAGCTGACTTGGTGTTGCCTATTTTTGTTAGTGGTGACTCACAAGAAGCCATTCTTCTAAGTATCATCCCACCACCATTTTTCCATTGTTTTAAAATGCAGGGAAATTTTGCAAGTTAGCATTATAATTAGTAGCTGGAGGGTACGGTTTTTTTCTTTGTGTGTGTGGTCGATGTGGATGGGGGTGGGGGTCAGGCCCTCTGTCAGTTCGCTGGTTAGTTTTTATTATCCCCAGAGAGGAGAAGTGGACATGTGTTTGGCAGGTGAAAAGGGCGGATTCTGTTTCAGAGAATTAACGATGATCCCCATGGTCATCCCGTTCCTTTAATAATCCTTTACTTCATCAGCTGGAAATCCACCATGGTTCTATATACTCCTCTTTGCGTTGGAACAGGTAACTGGCTTGTTCCAAGAAGTATGCCGCAGTGCTTTTCAATTAACCAGTACGTTGAAAATTATTTGCAGGTGTTCAGCCTTTCACCATAATTGTGATAACGTTTGTTTGTGCTTCCTGAAACCCAAGAAGGCTGCGACGGACATAACTATGCTGAGGCGTAGCTGACTTAGTTTTGCCTATATTTGTTAGTGGAGTCAGACTAGAATCCATTCTTGTAAGTATCATCTCACCATCATTTTTTCATTATTTAAAAATGCAGGAAAATTTTGCAAGTTAGCATTATAATTAGTAGGTGGAGGGTACGGTGTGTTTTTTTTTTTTTTCCTGTCGGCTCGGTGTGGATGCGTTGGTCAGGCCCTCTGTCAGTTCGCTGGTTTGTTTTTATTATCCCCAGAGAGGAGAAGTGGGTATTAGTATGGCAGGTGAAAAGTGCGGATTCTGTTTCAGAGAATTAAACAGGATCCGCATGGTCATCTCATTCCTTTAAGAATCCTTTGCTTCATCAGCTGGGATTCCACCATGTTTCTATATACTCCTCTATGCGTGGGCACAGGTACCTGGCTTGTTTCAAGAATTATGCTGGAGAGTTTTCAAATTAACCAGTACGTTGAAAATTATTTGCAGGTGTTCAGCGTTTCACCATAATTGTGATATCGTTTGTTTGTGCCTCCTGAAACCCAAGAAGGCTGCGACGGACATAACTATGCTGAGGAGTAGCTGACTTGGTGTTGCCTATTTTTGTTAGTGGAGACTGACAAGAAGCCATTCTTCTAAGTATCATCCCACCACCATTTTTCCATTGTTTTAAAATGCAGGAAAATTTTGCAAGTTAGCATTATAATTAGTAGCTGGAGGGTACGTTTTTTTTTTGTGTGTGTGTCGTCGACGTGGATGGGGGTGTCAGTCCCTCTGTCAGTTCGCTGGTTAGTTTTTATTATCCCCAGAGAGGAGAAGCGGGCATGTGTTTGGCAGGTGAAAAGGGCGGATTCTGTTTCAGAGAATTAACGATGATCCCCATGGTCATCCCGTTCCTTTAATAATCCTTTACTTCATCAGCTGGAAATCCACCATGGTTCTATATACTCCTGTTTGCGTGGGAACAGGTAACTGGCTTGTTCCAAGAAGTATGCCGCAGAGCTTTTCAATTAAGCAGTACGTTGAAAATTATTTGCAGGTGTTCAGCGTTTCACCATAATTGTGAGAACCTTTGTTTGTGCCTCCTGAAACCCTAGAAGGCTGCGACTGACATAACTATGCTGAGGCGTAGCTGACTTGGTTTTGCCTATTTTTGTTAGTGGAGTCTGACAAGAATCCATTCTTGTAAGTATCATCTCACCATCATTTTTCCATTGTTTAAAAATGCAGGAAAATTTTGCAAGGTAGCATTATAATTAGTAGCTGGAGGCTACCGTGTTGTTTTTTTTTTTTTTTTTCCTGTGGTGTCGGTGTGGATGTGTTGGTCAGGCCCTCTGTCAGTTCGCTGGTTTGTTTTTATTATCCCCAGAGAGGAGAAGTGGGTATTAGTATGGCAGGTGAAAACTGCGTATCTGTTTCAGAGAATTAAACAGGATCCGCATGGTAATCCCGTTCCTTTAAGAATCCTTTGCTTCATGAGCTGGGAATCCACCATGGTTCTATATACTTGTCTATGCGTGGGCACAGGAAGCTGGCTAGTTCGAAGAAGTATGCCTCAGAGATTTTCAATTAACCAGTATGTTGACAATCCTTTGTAGGTTTTCAGCGTTTCACCATAATTGTGATAATGTGTGTATGTGCCTACTGAAACCAAATATGGCTGCTACGGACATAACTATGCTGAGGCGTAGCTGACTTGGTGTTGCCTATTTTTGTCAGTGGAGACTGACAAGAAGCCATTCTTCTAAGTATCATCCCACCATCATTTCTCCATTGTTTAAAAATGCAGGGAAATTTTGCAAATTGGCATTATAATTAGTAGCTGGAGGGTACTTTTTTGTTTTGTGGGGTCGGTCAGGATGGGTGTTCAGGCCCTCTGTCAGATCGCTGGTTTGTTTTTATTATCCCCAGAGAAGAGTAGTGGGCATGTGTTTGGCAGGTGAAAAGTGCGGATTCTGTTTCAGAGAATTAAACAGGATCCGCATGGTCATCTCATTCCTTTAAGAATCCTTTGCTTCATCAGCTGGGATTCCACCATGTTTCTGTATACTCCTCTATGCGTGGGCACAGGTACCTACCTTGTTCCAAGAATTATGCTGGAGAGTTTTCAAATTAACCAGTACGTTGAAAATTATTTGCAGGTGTTCAGCGTTTCACCATAATTTTGATAACGTTTGTATGTCCCTCCTGAAACCCAAGAAGGCTGCGACGGACATAAGTATGCTGAGGACTAGCTGACTTGGTGTTGCCTATTTTTGTTAGTGGAGACAGACAAGAAGCCATTCTTCTAAGTATGATCCCACCACCATTTTTCCATTGTTTTAAAATGCAGGGAAATTTTGCAAGTTAGCATTATAATTAGTAGCTGGAGGGTACGGTTTTTTTTTGTGTGTGTGGTCGATGTGGATGGGGGGAGTCAGGCCCTCTGTCAGTTCGCTGGTTAGTTTTTATTATCCCCAGAGAGGAGAAGTGGGCATGTGTTTGGCAGGTGAAAAGGGCGGATTCTGTTTCAGAGAATTAACGATGATCCCCATGGTCATCCCGTTCCTTTAATAATCCTTTACTTCATCAGCTGGAAATCCACCATGTTTCTATATACTCCTCTTTGCGTGGGAACAGGTAACTGCCTTGATCCAAGAAGTATGCCGCAGAGCTTTTCAATTAACCACTACGTTGAAAATTATTTGCAGATGTTCAGCGTTTCGCCATAATTGTGAGAACCTTTGTTTGTGCCTCCTGAAACCCAAGAAGGCAGCCACGGACATAACTATGCTGAGGAGTAGCTGACTTGATGTTGCCTATTTTTGTTAGTGGAGACTGACAAGAAGCCATTCTTCTAAGTATCATCCCACCACCATTTTTCCATTGTTTTAAAATGTAGGGAAATTTTGCAAGTTAGCATTATAATTAGTAGCTGGAGGGTACGGTTTTTTCTTTGTGTGTGGTCGATGTGGATGGCGGTGGTCAGGCCCTCTGTCAGTTTGCTGGTTAGTTTTTATTATCCCCAGAGAGGAGAAGTGGGCATGTGTTTGGCAGGTGAAAAGGTCGGACTCTGTTTCAGAGAATTAACGATGATCCCCATGGTCATCCCGTTCCTTTAATAATCCTTTACTTCATCAGCTGGAAATCCACCATGGATCTATATACTCCTCTTTGCATGGGAACAGGTAACTGGCTTGTTCCAAGAAGTATGCCGCAGAGCTTTTCAATTAACCAGTACGTTGAAAATTATTTGCAGGTGTTCAGCGTTTCACCATAATTGTGATAACGTTTGTTTGTGCCTCCTGAAACCCAAGAAGGCTGCGACGGACATAACTATGCTGAGGCGTAGCTGACTTGGTGTTGCCTATTTTTGTTAGTGGAGACTGACAAGAAGCCATTCTTCTAAGTATCATCCCACCACCATTTTTCCATTGTTTTAAAATGCAGGGAAATTTTGCAAGTTAGCATTATAATTAGTAGCTGGAGGGTACGGTTTTTTTTGTGTGTGTGTGGTCGATGTGGATGGGGGGGTCAGACCCTCTGTCAGTTCGCTGGTTAGTTTTTATTATCCCCAGAGAGGAGAAGTGGGCATGTGTTTGGCAGGTGAAAAGGGCGGATTCTGTTTCAGAGAATTAACGATGATCCCCATGGTCATCCCGTTCCTTTAATAATCCTTTACTTCATCAGCTGGATATCCATCATGGTTCTCTATACTCCTCTTTGCGTGGGAACAGGTAACTGCCTTGTTCCAAGAAGTATGCCGCAGAGGTTTTCAATTAACCACTACGTTGAAAATTATTTGCAGGTGTTCAGCGTTTTACCATAATTGTGAGAACCTTTGTTTGTGCCTCCTGAAACCCAAGCAGGCTGCGACGGACATAGCTATGCTGAGGAGTAGCTGACTTGGTGTTGCCTATTTTTGTTAGTGGAGACTGACAAGAAGCCATTCTTCTAAGTATCATCCCACCACCATTTTTCCATTGTTTTAAAATGCAGGGAAATTTTGCAAGTTAGCATTATAATTAGTAGCTGGAGGGTACGGTTTTTTTTTTTGAGTTTGGTCGATGTGGATGGGGGGGGGGGTCAGGCCCTCTGTCAGTTCGCTGGTTAGTTTTTATTATCCCCAGAGAGGAGAAGTGGGCATGTGTTTGGCAGGTGAAAAGGGCGGATTCTGTTTCAGAGAATTAACGATGATCCCCATGGTCATCCCTTTCCTTTAATAATCCTTTACTTCATCAGCTGGAAATCCACCATGGTTCTCTATACTCCTCGTTGCGTGGGAACAGGTAACTGCCTTGTTCCAAGAAGTATGCCGCAGAGCTTTTCAATTAACCACTACGTTGAAAATTATTTGCAGGTGTTCAGCGTTTCACCATAATTGTGAGAACCTTTGTTTGTGCCTCCTGAAACCCAAGAAGGCTGGGACGGACATAACTATGCTGAGGAGTAGCTGACTTGGTGTTGCCTATTTTTGTTAGTGGAGACTGACAAGAAGCCGTTCTTCTAAGTCTCATCCCACCACCATTTTACCATTGTTTTAAAATGCAGGGAAATTTTGCAAGTTAGCATTATAATTAGTAGCTGGAGGGTACGGTGTTTTTTTTTTTGTGTAGTCTATGTGGATGGCGGGGGTCAGGCCCTCTGTCAGTTCGCTGGTTAGTTTTTATTATCCCCAGAGAGGAGAAGTGGGCATGTGTTTGGCAGGTGAAAAGGGCGAATTCTGTTTCAGAGAATTAACGATGATCCCCATGGTCATCCCGTTCCTTTAATAATCCTTTACTTCATCAGCTGGAAATCCACCATGGTTCTATATACTCCTCTTTGCGTGGGAACAGGTAACTGCCTTGTTCCAAGAAGTATGCCGCAGAGCTTTTCAATTAACCAGTACGTTGAAAATTATTTGCAGGTGTTCAGCGTTTCACCATAATTGTGATAACGTTTGTTTGTGCCTCCTGAAACCCAAGAAGGCTGCGACGGACATAACTATGCTGAGGCGTAACTGACTTGCTTTTGCCTATTTTTGTTAGTGGAGACTGACAAGAATCCATTCTTGTAAGTATCGTCTCACCATCATTTTTCCATTGTTTAAAAATGCAGGAAAATTTTGCAAGTTAGCATTATAATTAGTAGCTGGAGGCTACGGTGTTTTTTTTTTTTTTTTTCCTGTGGGGTCGGTGTGGATGTGTTGGTCAGGCCCTCTGTCAGTTCCCCGGTTGGTTTTTATGATCCCCAGAGAGGAGAAGTGGCTATTAGTATGGCACGTGAAAACTGCGGATCTGTTTCAGAGAATTAAACAGGATCCGCATGGTAATCCCGTTCCTTTAAGAATCCTTTGCTTTATGAGCTGGGAATCCACCATGATTCTATATACTTGTCTATGCGTGGGCACAGGAAACTGGCTAGTTTCAAGAAGTATGCCTCAGAGCTTTTCAATGAACCAGTATGTTGACAATCCTTTGCAGGTTTTCAGCGTTTCACCATAATTGTGATAACGTGTGTATGTGCCTACTGAAACCAAATATGGCTGCTACGGACATAACTATGCTGAGGCGTAGCTGACTTGGTGTTGCCTATTTTTGTCAGTGGAGACTGACAAGAAGCCATTCTTCTAAGTATCATCCCACCATCATTTCTCCATTGTTTAAAAATGCAAGGAAATTTTGCAAATTGGCATTATAATTAGTAGCTGGAGGGTACTTTTTTGTTTTGTGGGGTCGGTCAGGATGGGTGTTCAGGCCCTCTGTCAGATCGCTGGTTTGTTTTTATTATCCCCAGAGAAGAGTAGTGGGCATGTGTTTGGCAGGTGAAAAGTGCGGATTCTGTTTCAGAGAATTAAACAGGATCCGCATGGTCATCTCATTCCTTTAAGAATCCTTTGCTTCATCAGCTGCGATTCCACCATGTTTCTGTATACTCCTCTATGCGTGGGCACAGGTACCCAGCTTGTTCCAAGAATTATGCTGGAGAGTTTTCAAATTAACCAGTACGTTCAAAATTATTTGCAGGTTTTCAGCGTTTCACCATAATTTTGATAACATTTGTATGTCCCTCCTGAAATCCAAGAAGGCTGCGACGGACATAACTATGCTGAGGAGTAGCTGACTTCGTGTTGCCTATTTTTGTTAGTGGAGACAGACAAGAAGCCATTCTTCTAAGTATGATCCCACCACCGTTTTTCCATTGTTTTAAAATGCAGGGAAATTTTGCAAGTTAGCATTATAATTAGTAGCTGGAGGGTACGGTTTTTTTTTGTGTGTGTGGTCGATGTGGATGGGGGGAGTCAGGCCCTCTGTCAGTTCGCTGGTTAGTTTTTATTATCCCCAGAGAGGAGAAGTGGGCATGTGTTTGGCAGGTGAAAAGGGCGGATTCTGTTTCAGAGCATTAACGATGATCCCCATGGTCATCCCGTTCCTTTAATAATCCTTTACTTCATCAGCTGGAAATCCACCATGTTTCTATATACTCCTCTTTGCGTGGGAACAGGTAACTGCCTTGATCCAAGAAGTATGCCGCAGAGCTTTTCAATTAACCACTACGTTGAAAATTATTTGCAGATGTTCAGCGTTTCGCCATAGTTGTGAGAACCTTTGTTTGTGCCTCCTGAAACCCAAGAAGGCAGCCACGGACATAACTATGCTGAGGAGTAGCTGACTTGATGTTGCCTATTTTTGTTAGTGGAGACTGACAAGAAGCCATTCTTCTAAGTATCATCCCACCACCATTTTTCCATTGTTTTAAAATGCAGGGAAATTTTGCAAGTTAGCTTTATAATTAGTAGCTGGAGGGTACGGTTTTTTCTTTGTGTGTGGTCGATGTGGATGGCGGTGGTCAGGCCCTCTGTCAGTTTGCTGGTTAGTTTTTATTATCCCCAGAGAGGAGAAGTGGGCATGTGTTTGGCAGGTGAAAAGGGCGGACTCTGTTTCAGAGAATTAACGATGATCCCCATGGTCATCCCGTTCCTTTAATAATCCTTTACTTCATCAGCTGGAAATCCACCATGGATCTATATACTCCTGTTTGCATGGGAACAGGTAACTGGCTTGTTCCAAGAAGTATGCCGCAGAGCTTTTCAATTAACCAGTACGTTGAAAATTATTTGCAGGTGTTCAGCGTTTCACCATAATTGTGATAACGTTTGTTTGTGCCTCCTGAAACCCAAGAAGGCTGCGACGGACATAACTATGCTGAGGCGTAGCTGACTTGGTGTTGCCTATTTTTGTTAGTGGAGACTGACAAGAAGCCATTCTTCTAAGTATCATCCCACCACCATTTTTCCATTGTTTTAAAATGCAGGGAAATTTTGCAAGTTAGCATTATAATTAGTAGCTGGAGGGTACGGTTTTTTTTTGTGTGTGTGTTCGATGTGGATGGGGGGGGTCAGGCCCTCTGTCAGTTCGCTGGTTAGTTTTTATTATCCCCAGAGAGGAGAAGTGGGCATGTGTTTGGCAGGTGAAAAGGGCGGATTCTGTTTCAGAGAATTAACGATGATCCCCATGGTCATCCCGTTCCTTTAATAATCCTTTACTTCATCAGCTGGATATCCATCATGGTTCTCTATACTCCTCTTTGCGTGGGAACAGGTAACTGGCTTGTTCCAAGAAGTATGCCGCAGAGCTTTTCAATTAACCACTACGTTGAAAATTATTTGCAGGTGTTCAGCGTTTTACCATAATTGTGAGAACCTTTGTTTGTGCCTCCTGAAACCCAAGCAGGCTGCGACGGACATAGCTATGCTGAGGAGTAGCTGACTTGGTGTTGCCTAATTTTGTTAGTGGAGACTGACAAGAAGCCATTCTTCTAAGTATCATCCCACCACCATTTTTCCATTGTTTTAAAATGCAGGGAAATTTTGCAAGTTAGCATTATAATTAGTAGCTGGAGGGTACGGTTTTTTTTTTTGAGTTTGGTCGATGTGGATGGGGGGGGGGTCAGGCCTTCTGTCAGTTCGCTGGTTAGTTTTTATTATCCCCAGAGAGGAGAAGTGGGCATGTGTTTGGCAGGTGAAAAGGGCGGATTCTGTTTCATAGAATTAACGATGATCCCCATGGTCATCCCTTTCCTTTAATAATCCTTTACTTCATCAGCTGGAAATCCACCATGGTTCTCTATACTCCTCGTTGCGTGGGAACAGGTAACTGCCTTGTTCCAAGAAGTATGCCGCAGAGCTTTTCAATTAACCACTACGTTGAAAATTATTTGCAGGTGTTCAGCGTTTCACCATAATTGTGAGAACCTTTGTTTGTGCCTCCTGAAACCCAAGAAGGCTGCGACGGACATAACTATGCTGAGGAGTAGCTGACTTGGTGTTGCCTATTTTTGTTAGTGGAGACTGACAAGAAGCCGTTCTTCTAAGTCTCATCCCACCACCATTTTACCATTGTTTTAAAATGCAGGGAAATTTTGCAAGTTAGCATTATAATTAGTAGCTGGAGGGTCCGGTTTTTTTTTTTTTGTGTAGTCGATGTGGATGGTGGGGGTCAGGCCCTCTGTCAGTTCGCTGGTTAGTTTTTATTATCCCCAGAGAGGAGAAGTGGGCATGTGTTTGGCAGGTGAAAAGGGCGGATTCTGTTTCAGAGTATTAACGATGATCCCCATGGTCATCCCGTTCCTTTAATAATCCTTTACTTCATCAGCTGGAAATCCACCATGGTTCTCTATACTCCTCTTTGCGTGGGAACAGGTAACTGGCTTGTTCCAAGAAGTATGCCGCAGAGCTTTTCAATTAACCAGTACGTTGAAAATTATTTGCAGGTGTTCAGCGTTTCACCATAATTGTGATAACGTTTGTTTGTGCCTCCTGAAACCCAAGAAGGCTGCGACGGACATAACTATGCTGAGGCGTAGCTGACTTGCTTTTGCCTATTTTTGTTAGTGGAGACTGACAAGAATCCATTCTTGTAAGTATCGTCTCAACATCATTTTTCCATTGTTTAAAAATGCAGGAAAATTTTGCAAGTTAGCATTATAATTAGTAGCTGGAGGCTACGGTGTTTTTTTTTTTTTTTTTCCTGTGGGGTCGGTGTGGATGTGTTGGTCAGGCCCTCTGTCAGTTCCCCGGTTGGTTTTTATGATCCCCAGAGAGGAGAAGTGGCTATTAGTATGGCAGGTGAAAACTGCGGATCTGTTTCAGAGAATTAAACAGGATCCGCATGGTAATCCCGTTCCTTTAAGAATCCTTTGCTTCATGAGCTGGGAATCCACCATGGTTCTATATACTTGTCTATGCGTGGGCACAGGAAACTGGCTAGTTCCAAGAAGTATGCCTCAGAGCTTTTCAATGAACCAGTATGTTGACAATCCTTTGCAGGTTTTCAGCGTTTCACCATAATTGTGATAACGTGTGTATGTGCCTACTGAAACCAAATATGGCTGCTACGGACATAACTATGCTGAGGCGTAGCTGACTTGGTGTTGCCTATTTTTGTCAGTGGAGACTGACAAGAAGCCATTCTTCTAAGTATCATCCCACCATCATTTCTCCATTGTTTAAAAATGCAAGGAAATTTTGCAAATTGGCATTATACTTAGTAGCTGGAGGGTACTTTTTTGTTTTGTGGGGTCGGTCAGGATGGGTGTTCAGGCCCTCTGTCAGATCGCTGGTTTGTTTTTATTATCCCCAGAGAAGAGTAGTGGGCATGTGTTTGGCAGGTGAAAAGTGCGGATTCTGTTTCAGAGAATTAAACAGGATCCGCATGGTCATCTCATTCCTTTAAGAATCCTTTGCTTCATCAGCTGCGATTCCACCATGTTTCTGTATACTCCTCTGTGCGTGGGCACAGGTACCTAGCTTGTTCCAAGAATTATGCTGGAGAGTTTTCAAATTAACCAGTACGTTCAAAATTATTTGCAGGTTTTCAGCGTTTCACCATAATTTTGATAACATTTGTATGTCCCTCCTGAAACCCAAGAAGGCAGCGACGGACATAACTATGCTGAGGAGTAGCTGACTTGGTGTTGCCTATTTTTGTTAGTGGAGACTGACAAGAAGCCATTCTTCTAAGTATCATCCCACCACCATTTTTCCATTGTTTTAAAATGCAGGGAAATTTTGCAAGTTAGCATTATAATTAGTAGCTGGAGGGTACGATTTTTTTGTTTGTTTGTGGTGGATGTGGATGGGGGGGTCAGGCCCTCTGTCAGTTCGCTGGTTAGTTTTTATTCTCCCCAGAGAGGAGAAGTGGGCATGTGTTTGGGAGGTGAAAAGGGCGGATTCTGTTTCAGAGAATTAACGATGATCACCATGGTCATCCCGTTCCTTTAATAATCCTTTACTTCATCAGCTGGAAATCCACCATGGTTCTCTATACTCCTCTTTGCGTGGGAACAGGTAACTGGCTTGTTCCAAGAAGTATGCCGCAGAGCTTTTCAATTAACCAGTACGTTGAAAATTATTTGCAGGTGTTCAGCGTTTCACCATAATTGTGATAACGTTTGTTTGTGCCTCCTGAAACCCAAGAAGGCTGCGACGGACATAACTATGCTGAGCAGTAGCTGACTTCGTTTTGCCTATTTTTGTTAGTGGAGACTGACAAGAATCCATTCTTGTAAGTATCGTCTCACCATCATTTTTCCATTGTTCAAAAATGCAGGAAAATTTTGCAAGTTAGCATTATAATTAGTAGCTGGAGGCTACTGTGTTTTTTTTTTTTGTTTTCCTGTGGTGTTGGTGTGGATGTGTTGGTCAGGCCCTCTGTCAGTTCCCCGGTTGGTTTTTATTATCCCCAGAGAAGAGAGGTGGGTATTAGTATGGCAGGTGAAAACTGCGGATCTGTTTCAGAGAATTAAACAGGATCCGCATGGTAATCCCGATCCTTTAAGAATCCTTTGCTTCATGAGCTGGGAATCCACCATGGTTCTATATACTTGTCTATGCGTGGGCACAGGAAGCTGGCTAGTTCCAAGAAGTATGCCTCAGAGCTTTTCAATTAACCAGTATGTTGACAATCCTTTGTAGGTTTTCAGCGTTTCACCATAATTGTGATAATGTGTGTATGTGCCTACTAAAACCAAATATGGCTGCTACGGACATAACTATGCTGAGGCGTAACTGACTTGGTGTTGCCTATTTTTGTCAGTGGAGACTGACAAGAAGCCATTCTTCTAAGTATCATCCCACCATCATTTCTCCATTGTTTAAAAATGCAGGGAAATTTTGCAAATTGGCATTATAATTAGTAGCTGGAGGGTACTTTTTTGTTTTGTGGGGTCGGTCAGGATGGGTGTTCAGGCCCTCTGTCAGATCGCTGGTTTGTTTTTATTATCCCCAGAGAAGAGTAGTGGGCATGTGTTTGGCAGGTGAAAAGTGCGGATTCTGTTTCAGAGAATTAAACAGGATCCGCATGGTCATCTCATTCCTTTAAGAATCCTTTGCTTCATCAGCTGGGATTCCACCATGTTTCTCTATACTCCTCTATGCGTGGGCACAGGTACCTAGCTTGTTCCAAGAATTATGATGGAGAGTTTTCAAATTAACCAGTACGTTGAAAATTATTTGCAGGTGTTCAGCGTTTCACCAGAATTGTGAGAACCTTTGTTTGTGCCTCCTGAAACCCAAGAAGGCTGCGACGGACATAACTATGCTGAGGAGTAGCTGATTTGGTGTTGCCTATTTTTGTTAGTGGAGACTGATAAGAAGCCATTCTTCTAAGTATCATCCCACCACCATTTTTCCATTGTTTTAAAATGCAGGGAAATTTTGCAAGTTAGCATTATAATTAGTAGCTGGAGGGTACGGTTTTTAATTTTTGTGTGGTCGATGTGGATGGTGGGGGTGGGGCCCTCTGTCAGTTCGCTGGTTAGTTTTTATTATCCCCAGAGAGGAGAAGTGGGCATGTGTTTGGCAGGTGAAGAGGGCGGATTCTCTTTCAGAGAAGTAACGATGATCCCCATTGTCATCCCGTTCCTTCAATAATCCTTTACTTCATCAGCTGGAAATCCACCATGGTTCTATATACTCCTCTTTGCGTGGGAACAGGTAACTGCCTTGTTCCAAGAAGTATGCCGCAGAGCTTTTCAATTAACCAGTACTTTGAAAATTATTTGCAGGTGTTCAGCGTTTCACCATAATTGTGAGACCCTTTGTTTGTGCCTCCTGAAACCCAAGAAGGCTGCGATGGACATAACTATGCTGAGGCGTAGCTGACTTGGTTTTGCCTATTTTTGTTAGTGGAGTCTGACAAGAATAAATTCTTGTAAGTATCATCTCACCATCATTTTTCCATTGTTTAAAAATGCAGGTAAATTTTGCAAGTTAGCATTATAATTAGTAGCTGGAGGCTTCGGTGTTTTTTTTTTTTTTTTCCTGTGGGGTCGGTGTGGATGTGTTGGTCAGGCCCTCTGTCAGTTCGCTGGTTTGTTTTTATTATCCCCAGAGAGGAGAAGTGGGTATTAGTATGGCAGGTGAAAACTGCGGATCTGTTTCAGAGAATTAAACAGGATCCGCATGGTAATCCCGTTCCTTTAAGAATCCTTTGCTTCATGAGCTGGGAATCCACCATGGTTCTATATACTCCTCTTTGCGTGGGAACAGGTAACTGGCTTGTTCCAAGAAGTATGCCTCAGAGCTTTTCAATTAACCAGTACGTTGAAAATTATTTGCAGGTGTTCAGCGTTTCACCATAATTGTGATAACGTTTGTTTGTGCCTCCTGAAACCCAAGAAGGCTGCGACGGACATAACTATGCTGAGCAGTAGCTGACTTCGTTTTGCCTATTTTTGTTAGTGGAGACTGACAAGAATCCATTCTTGTAAGTATCGTCTCACCATCATTTTTCCATTGTTCAAAAATGCAGGAAAATTTTGCAAGTTAGCATTATAATTAGTAGCTGGAGGCTACTGTGTTTTTTTTTTTTGTTTTCCTGTGGTGTTGGTGTGGATGTGTTGGTCAGGCCCTCTGTCAGTTCCCCGGTTGGTTTTTATTATCCCCAGAGAAGAGAGGTGGGTATTAGTATGGCAGGTGAAAACTGCGGATCTGTTTCAGAGAATTAAACAGGATCCGCATGGTAATCCCGATCCTTTAAGAATCCTTTGCTTCATGAGCTGGGAATCCACCATGGTTCTATATACTTGTCTATGCGTGGGCACAGGAAGCTGGCTAGTTCCAAGAAGTATGCCTCAGAGCTTTTCAATTAACCAGTATGTTGACAATCCTTTGTAGGTTTTCAGCGTTTCACCATAATTGTGATAATGTGTGTATGTGCCTACTAAAACCAAATATGGCTGCTACGGACATAACTATGCTGAGGCGTAACTGACTTGGTGTTGCCTATTTTTGTCAGTGGAGACTGACAAGAAGCCATTCTTCTAAGTATCATCCCACCATCATTTCTCCATTGTTTAAAAATGCAGGGAAATTTTGCAAATTGGCATTATAATTAGTAGCTGGAGGGTACTTTTTTGTTTTGTGGGGTCGGTCAGGATGGGTGTTCAGGCCCTCTGTCAGATCGCTGGTTTGTTTTTATTATCCCCAGAGAAGAGTAGTGGGCATGTGTTTGGCAGGTGAAAAGTGCGGATTCTGTTTCAGAGAATTAAACAGGATCCGCATGGTCATCTCATTCCTTTAAGAATCCTTTGCTTCATCAGCTGGGATTCCACCATGTTTCTCTATACTCCTCTATGCGTGGGCACAGGTACCTAGCTTGTTCCAAGAATTATGATGGAGAGTTTTCAAATTAACCAGTACGTTGAAAATTATTTGCAGGTGTTCAGCGTTTCACCAGAATTGTGAGAACCTTTGTTTGTGCCTCCTGAAACCCAAGAAGGCTGCGACGGACATAACTATGCTGAGGAGTAGCTGATTTGGTGTTGCCTATTTTTGTTAGTGGAGACTGATAAGAAGCCATTCTTCTAAGTATCATCCCACCACCATTTTTCCATTGTTTTAAAATGCAGGGAAATTTTGCAAGTTAGCATTATAATTAGTAGCTGGAGGGTACGGTTTTTAATTTTTGTGTGGTCGATGTGGATGGTGGGGGTGGGGCCCTCTGTCAGTTCGCTGGTTAGTTTTTATTATCCCCAGAGAGGAGAAGTGGGCATGTGTTTGGCAGGTGAAGAGGGCGGATTCTCTTTCAGAGAAGTAACGATGATCCCCATTGTCATCCCGTTCCTTCAATAATCCTTTACTTCATCAGCTGGAAATCCACCATGGTTCTATATACTCCTCTTTGCGTGGGAACAGGTAACTGCCTTGTTCCAAGAAGTATGCCGCAGAGCTTTTCAATTAACCAGTACTTTGAAAATTATTTGCAGGTGTTCAGCGTTTCACCATAATTGTGAGACCCTTTGTTTGTGCCTCCTGAAACCCAAGAAGGCTGCGATGGACATAACTATGCTGAGGCGTAGCTGACTTGGTTTTGCCTATTTTTGTTAGTGGAGTCTGACAAGAATAAATTCTTGTAAGTATCATCTCACCATCATTTTTCCATTGTTTAAAAATGCAGGTAAATTTTGCAAGTTAGCATTATAATTAGTAGCTGGAGGCTTCGGTGTTTTTTTTTTTTTTTTCCTGTGGGGTCGGTGTGGATGTGTTGGTCAGGCCCTCTGTCAGTTCGCTGGTTTGTTTTTATTATCCCCAGAGAGGAGAAGTGGGTATTAGTATGGCAGGTGAAAACTGCGGATCTGTTTCAGAGAATTAAACAGGATCCGCATGGTAATCCCGTTCCTTTAAGAATCCTTTGCTTCATGAGCTGGGAATCCACCATGGTTCTATATACTCCTCTTTGCGTGGGAACAGGTAACTGGCTTGTTCCAAGAAGTATGCCTCAGAGCTTTTCAATTAACCAGTATGTTGAAAATCCTTTGCAGGTTTTCAGCGTTTCACCATAATTGTGATAACGTGTGTATGTGCCTACTGAAACCAAATATGGCTGCTACGGACATAACTATGCTGAGGCGTAGCTGACTTGGTGTTGCCTATTTTTGTCAGTGGAGACTGACAAGAAACCATTCTTCTAAGTATGATCCCACCATCATTTCTCCATTGTTTAAAAATGCAGGGAAATTTTGCAAATTGGCATTATAATTAGTAGCTGGAGGGTACTTTTTTGTTTTGTGGGGTCGGTCAGGATGGGTGTTCAGGCCCTCTGTCAGATCGCTGGTTTGTTTTTATTATCCCCAGAGAAGAGTAGTGGGCATGTGTTTGGCAGGTGAAAAGTGCGGATTCTGTTTCAGAGAATTAAACAGGATCCGCATGGTCATCTCATTCCTTTAAGAATCCTTTGCTTCATCAGCTGGGATTCCACCATGTTTCTATATACTCCTCTATGCGTGGGCACAGGTACCTGGCTTGTTCCAAGAATTATGCTGGAGATTTTTCAAATTAACCAGTACGTTGATAATTATTTGCAGGTTTTCAGCCTTTCACCATAATTTTGATAACGTTTGTATGTCCCTTCTGAAACCCAAGAAGGCTGCGACGGACATAACTATGCTGAGGAGTAGCTGACTTGGTGTTGCCTATTTTTGTTAGTGGAGACTGACAAGAAGCCATTCTTCTAAGTATGATCCCACCACCATTTTTCCACTGTTTTAAAATGCAGGGAAATTTTGCAAGTTAGCATTATAATTAGTAGCTGGAGGGTACGGTTTTTTTTTTTTTTGTGTGTGGTCGATGTGGATGGGGGGGTCAGGCCCTGTGTCAGTTCGCTGGTTAGTTTTTATTATCCCCAGAGAGGAGAAGTGGGCATGTGTTTGGCAGGTGAAAAGGGCGGATTCTGTTTCAGAGAATTAACGATGATCCCCATGGTCATCCCATTCCTTTAATAATCCTTTACTTCATCAGCTGGAAATCCACCATGGTTCTCTATACTCCTCTTTGCGTGGGAACAGGTAACTGGCTTGTTCCAAGAAGAATGCCGCAGAGCTTTTTAATTAACCACTACGTTGAAAATTATTTGCAGGTGTTCAGTGTTTCACCATAATTGTCATAACGTGTGTTTGTGCCTCCTGAAACCCAAGAAGGCTGCGACGGACATAACTATGCTGAGGAGTAGCTGACTTGGTGTTGCCTATTTTTGTTAGTGGAGACAGACAAGAAGCCATTCTTCTAAGTATCATCCCACCACCATTTTTCCATTGTTTTAAAATGCAGGGAAATTTTGCAAGTTAGCATTATAATTAGTAGCTGGAGGTACGGTTTTTTTGTGTGTGTGTGGTGGATGTGGATGGGGGGGGTCAGGCCCTCTGTCAGTTCACTGGTTAGTTTTTATTATCCCCAGAGAGGGGAAGTGGGAATGTGTTTGGCAGGTGAAAAGGGCGAATTCTGTTTCAGAGAATTAACTATGATCCCCATGGTCATGCCTTTCCTTTAATAATCCTTTACTTCATCAGCTGGAAATCCACCATTGTTCTCTATACTCCTCTTTGTGTGGGAACAGGTAACTGCCTTGTTCCAAGAAGTATGCCGCAGAGCTTTTCAATTAACCACTACGTTGAAAATTATTTGTAGGTGTTCAGCGTTTCACCATAATTGTAGGAACCTTTGTTTGTGCCTCCTGAACCCCAAGAAGGCTGCGACGGACATAACTATGCTGAGGAGTAGCTGACTTGGTGTTGCCTATTTTTGTTAGTGGAGACTGACAAGAAGCCATTCTTCTAAGTATCATCCCACCACCATTTTTCCATTGTTTTAAAATGCAGGGAAATTTTGCAAGTTAGCATTATAATTAGTAGCTGGAGGCTACGGTGTTTTTTTTTTTTTTTTTCTGTGGGGTTGGTTGGTGTGGATGTGTTCGTCAGGCCCTCTGTCAGTTCGCTGGTTAGTTTTTATTATCCCGAGAGAGGAGAAGTGGGTATTAGTATGGCAGGTGAAAACTGCGGATCTGTTTCAGAGAATTAAACAGGATCCGCATGGTAATCCCGTTCCTTTAAGAATCCTTTGCTTCATGACCTGGGAATCCACCATGGTTCTATATACTTGTCTATGCGTGGGCACAGGAACCTGGCTAGTTCCAAGAAGTATGCCTCAGAGCTTTTCAATGAACCAGTATGTTGACAATCCTTTGCAGGTTTTCAGCGTTTCACCATAATTGTGATAACGTGTGTATGTGCCTACTGAAACCAAATATGGCTGCTACGGACATAACTATGCTGAGGCGTAGCTGACTTGGTGTTGCCTATTTTTGTCAGTGGAGACTGACAAGAAGCCATTCTTCTAAGTATCATCCCACCATCATTTCTCCATTGTTTAAAAATGCAGGGAAATTTTGCAAATTGGCATTATATTTAGTAGCTGGAGGGTACTTTTTTGTTTTGTGGGGTCGGTCAGGATGGGTGTTCAGGCCCTCTGTCAGATCGCTGGTTTGTTTTTATTATCCCCAGAGAAGAGTAGTGGGCATGTGTTTGGCAGGTGAAAAGTGCGGATTCTGTTTCAGAGAATTAAACAGGATCCGCATGGTCAACTCATTCCTTTAAGAATCCTTTGCTTCATCAGCTGGGATTCCACCATGTTTCTATATACTCCTCTATGCGTGGGCACAGGTACCTGGCTTGATCCAAGAATTATGCTGGAGAGTTTTCAAATTCACCAGTACGTTGAAAATTATTTGCAGGTTTTCAGTGTTTCACCATTATATTGATAACGTATGTAGGTCCCTCCTGAAACCCAAGAAGGCTGCGACGGACATAACTATGCTGAGGAGTAGCTGACTTGGTGTTGCCTATTTTTGTTAGTGGAGACAGACAAGAAGCCATTCTTCTAAGTATCATCCCACCACCATTTTTCCATTGTTTTAAAATGCAGGGAAATTTTGCAAGTTAGCATTATAATTAGTAGCTGGAGGGTACGGTTTTCTTTTTGTGTGTGTGGTCGATGTGGATGGGGGGGTCAGGCCCTCTGTCAGTTCGCTGGTTAGTTTTTATTATCCCCAGAGAGGAGAAGTGGGCATGTGTTTGGCAGGTGAAAAGGGCGGATACTGTTTCAGAGAATTAACGTTGATCCCCATGGTCATCCCGTTCCTTTAATAATCCTTTACTTTTCAGCTGGAAATCCACCATGGTTCTATATACTCCTCTTTGCGTGGTAACAGGTAACTGGCTTGTTCCAAGAAGTATGCCGCAGAGCTTTTCAATTAACCACTACGTTGAAAATTATTTGCAGGTGTTCAGCGTTTCACCATAATTATGATAACGTTTGTTAGTGCCTCCTGAAACCCTAGAAGGCTGCGACGGACATAACTATGCTGAGGAGTAGCTGACTTAGTTTTGCCTATTTTTGTTAATGGAGACTGACAGGAATCCATTCTTGTAAGTATCATCTCACCATCATTTTTCCATTGTTTAATAATGCAGGAAAATTTTGCAAGTTAGCATTATAATTAGTAGCTGGTGGCTACGGTGTTTTTTTTTTTTTTTCCTGTGGTGTCGGTGTGAATGTGTTGGTCAGGCCCTCTGTCAGTTCCCCGGTTGGTTTTTGTTATCCCCAGAGAGGAGAAGTGGGTATTAGTATGGCAGGTGAAAACTGCGGATCTGTTTCAGAGAATTAAACAGGACCCGCAGGGTAATCCCGTTCCTTTAAGAATCCTTTGCTTCATGAGCTCGGAATCCACCATGGTTCTATATACTTGTCTATGCGTGGGCACAGGAAACTGGCTAGTTCCAAGAAGTATGCCTCAGAGATTTTCAATTAACCAGTATGTTGACAATCCTTTGCAGGTTTTCAGCGTTTCACCATAATTGTGATAACGTGTGTATGTGCCTACTGAAACCAAATATGGCTGATACGGACATAACTATGCTGAGGCGTAGCTGACGTGGTGTTGCCTATTTTTGTCAGTGGAGACTGACAAGAAGCCATTCTTCTAAGTATCATCCCACCATCATTTCTCCATTGTTTAAAAATGCAGGGAAATTTTGCAAATTGGCATTATAATTAGTAGATGGAGGGTACGGTTTCTTTTTGTGGGTGTGGTCGATGTGGATGGGTGGGTGTCAGGCCCTCTGTCAGTTCGCTGGTTAGTTTTTATTATCCCCAGAGAGGAGAAGTGGGCATGTGTTTGGCAGGGAAAAGGGCGGATTCTGTTTCAGAGAATTAACGATGATCCCCATGGTCATCCCTTTCCTTTAATAATCCTTTACTTCATCTGCTGGAAATCCACCATGGTTCTCTATACTCATCTTTGCGTGGCAACAGGTAACTGCCTTGTTCCAAGAAGTATGCCGCAGAGCTTTTCAATTAACCACTACGTTGAAAATTATTTGCAGGTGTTCAGCGTTTCTCCACAATTGTGAGAACCTTTGTTTGTGCCTCCTGAAACCCAAGAAGGCTGCGACGGACATAACTATGCTGAGGAGTATCTGACTTGGTGTTGCCTATTTTTGTTAGTGGAGACTGAGAAGAAGCCATTCTTCTAAGTATCATCCCCCCCTATTTTTCCATTGTTTTAAAATGCAGGGAAATTTTGCAAGTTAGCATTATAATTAGTAGATGGAGGGTCCGGTTTTTTTTTTCTGTGTGGTCCATGTGGATGGTGGGGGTCAGGCCCTCTGTAAGTTCCCTGGTTAGTTTTTATTATCCCCAGAGAGGAGAAGTGGGCATGTGTTTGGCAGGTGAAAAGGGCGGATTCTGTTTCAGAGAATTAACGATGATCCCCATGGTCATCCCGTTCCTTTAATAATCCTTTACTTCATCAGCTGGAAATCCACCATGGTTCTATATACTCCTCTTTGCGTGGGAACAGGTAACTGGCTTGTTCCAAGAAGTATGCCGCAGAGCTTTTCAATTAACCACTACGTTGAAAATTATTTGCAGGTGTTCAGCGTTTCACCATAATTGTGATAACGTCTGTTTGTGCCTCCTGAAACCCAAGAAGGCTGCGACGGACATAACTATGCTGAGGAGTAGCTGACTTGGTGTTGCCTATTTTTGTTAGTGGAGACTGACAAGAAGCCATTCTTCTAAGTATCATCCCACCACCATTTTTCCATTGTTTTAAAATGCAGGGAAATTTTGCAAGTTAGCATTATAATTAGTAGCTGGAGGGTACGGTTTTCTTTTTGTGTGTGTGGTCGATGTGGATGGGGGGGTCAGGCCCTCTGTCAGTTCGCTGGTTAGTTTTTATTATCCCCAGAGAGGAGAAGTGGGCATGTGTTTGGCAGGTGAAAAGGGCGGATACTGTTTCAGAGAATTAACGTTGATCCCCATGGTCATCCCGTTCCTTTAATAATCCTTTACTTTTCAGCTGGAAATCCACCATGGTTCTATATACTCCTCTTTGCGTGGTAACAGGTAACTGGCTTGTTCCAAGAAGTATGCCGCAGAGCTTTTCAATTAACCACTACGTTGAAAATTATTTGCAGGTGTTCAGCGTTTCACCATAATTATGATAACGTTTGTTAGTGCCTCCTGAAACCCTAGAAGGCTGCGACGGACATAACTATGCTGAGGAGTAGCTGACTTAGTTTTGCCTATTTTTGTTAATGGAGACTGACAGGAATCCATTCTTGTAAGTATCATCTCACCATCATTTTTCCATTGTTTAATAATGCAGGAAAATTTTGCAAGTTAGCATTATAATTAGTAGCTGGAGGCTACGGTGTTTTTTTTTTTTTTTCCTGTGGTGTCGGTGTGAATGTGTTGGTCAGGCCCTCTGTCAGTTCCCCGGTTGGTTTTTGTTATCCCCAGAGAGGAGAAGTGGGTATTAGTATGGCAGGTGAAAACTGCGGATCTGTTTCAGAGAATTAAACAGGACCCGCAGGGTAATCCCGTTCCTTTAAGAATCCTTTGCTTCATGAGCTCGGAATCCACCATGGTTCTATATACTTGTCTATGCGTGGGCACAGGAAACTGGCTAGTTCCAAGAAGTATGCCTCAGAGATTTTCAATTAACCAGTATGTTGACAATCCTTTGCAGGTTTTCAGCGTTTCACCATAATTGTGATAACGTGTGTATGTGCCTACTGAAACCAAATATGGCTGATACGGACATAACTATGCTGAGGCGTAGCTGACGTGGTGTTGCCTATTTTTGTCAGTGGAGACTGACAAGAAGCCATTCTTCTAAGTATCATCCCACCATCATTTCTCCATTGTTTAAAAATGCAGGGAAATTTTGCAAATTGGCATTATAATTAGTAGATGGAGGGTACGGTTTCTTTTTGTGGGTGTGGTCGATGTGGATGGGTGGGTGTCAGGCCCTCTGTCAGTTCGCTGGTTAGTTTTTATTATCCCCAGAGAGGAGAAGTGGGCATGTGTTTGGCAGGGAAAAGGGCGGATTCTGTTTCAGAGAATTAACGATGATCCCCATGGTCATCCCTTTCCTTTAATAATCCTTTACTTCATCTGCTGGAAATCCACCATGGTTCTCTATACTCCTCTTTGCGTGGCAACAGGTAACTGCCTTGTTCCAAGAAGTATGCCGCAGAGCTTTTCAATTAACCACTACGTTGAAAATTATTTGCAGGTGTTCAGCGTTTCTCCACAATTGTGAGAACCTTTGTTTGTGCCTCCTGAAACCCAAGAAGGCTGCGACGGACAGAACTATGCTGAGGAGTATCTGACTTGGTGTTGCCTATTTTTGTTAGTGGAGACTGAGAAGAAGCCATTCTTCTAAGTATCATCCCCCCCTATTTTTCCATTGTTTTAAAATGCAGGGAAATTTTGCAAGTTAGCATTATAATTAGTAGATGGAGGGTCCGGTTTTTTTTTTCTGTGTGGTCCATGTGGATGGTGGGGGTCAGGCCCTCTGTAAGTTCCCTGGTTAGTTTTTATTATCCCCAGAGAGGAGAAGTGGGCATGTGTTTGGCAGGTGAAAAGGGCGGATTCTGTTTCAGAGAATTAACGATGATCCCCATGGTCATCCCGTTCCTTTAATAATCCTTTACTTCATCAGCTGGAAATCCACCATGGTTCTATATACTCCTCTTTGCGTGGGAACAGGTAACTGGCTTGTTCCAAGAAGTATGCCGCAGAGCTTTTCAATTAACCACTACGTTGAAAATTATTTGCAGGTGTTCAGCGTTTCACCATAATTGTGATAACGTCTGTTTGTGCCTCCTGAAACCCAAGAAGGCTGCGACGGACATAACTATGCTGAGGAGTAGCTGACTTGGTGTTGCCTATTTTTGTTAGTGGAGACTGACAAGAAGCCATTCTTCTAAGTATCATCCCACCACCATTTTTCCATTGTTTTAAAATGTAGGAAATTTTGCAAGTTAGCATTATAATTAGTAGCTGGAAAGTACGGTTTTTTTTTTGTGTGTGTGTGGTCGAGGTGGATGGGGGGGTCAGGCCCTCTGTCAGTTCGCTGGTTAATTATTATTATCCCCAGAGAGGAGAAGTGGGCATGTGTTTGGCAGGTGAAAAGGGCGGATTCTGTTTCAGAGAATTAACGATGATCCCCATGGTCACCCGTTCCTTTAATAATCCTTTACTTCATCAGCTAGAAATCCACCATGGTTCTATATACTCCTCCTTGCGTGGGAACAGGTAACTGGCTTGTTGTAAGAAGTATGCCGCAGAGCTTTTCAATTAACCAGTACGTTGAAAATTATTTGCAGGTGTTCAGCGTTTCACCATAATTGTGACAACTTTTGTTTGTGCCCCCTGAAACCCAAGAAGGCTGCGACGGACATAACTATGCTGAGGCATAGCTGACTTGGTTTTGCCTATTTTTGTTAGTGGAGACTGACAAGAATCCATTCTTGTAAGTATCATCTCACCATCATTTTTCCATTGTTTAAAAAGGCAGGAAAATTTTGCAAGTTAGCATTATAATTAGTAGCTGGAGGCTACGGTGTTTTTTTTTTTTTTTTTTCCTGTGGGATCGGTGTGGATGTGTTGGTCAGGCCCTCTGTCAGTTCCCCGGTTGGTTTTTATGATCCCCAGAGAGGAGAAGTGGGTATTAGTATGGGAGGTGAAAACTGCGGATCTGTTTCAGAGAATTAAACAGGATCCGCATGGTAATCCCGTTCCTTTAAGAATCCTTTGCTTCATGAACTGGGAATCCACCATGGTTCTATATACTTGTCTATGCGTGGGCACAGGAAACTGGCTAGTTCCAAGAAGTATGCCTCAGAGCTTTTCAATTAACCAGTATGTTGACAATCCTTTGCAGGTTTTCAGCGTTTCACCATAATTGTGATAACGTGTGTATGTGCCTACTGAAACCAAATATGGCTGCTACGGACATAACTATGCTGAGGCGTAGCTGACTTGGTGTTGCCTATTTTTGTCAGTGGAGACTGACAAGAAGCCATTCTTCTAAGTACAATCCCACCATCATTTCTCCGTTGTTTAAAAATGCAGGGAGATTTTGCAAGTTAGCATTATAATTAGTAGCTGGAGGGTACGGGTTTTTTTTTGTGTGTGTGGTCGATGTGGATGGTGGGGGTCAGGCCCTCTGTCAGTTCGATGGTTAGTTTTTATTATCCCCAGAGGGGAGAAGTGGGCATGTGTTTGGCAGGTGAAAAGGGGGGATTCAGTTTCAGAGAATTAACGATGATCCCCATGGTCATCCCGTTCCTTTAATAATCCTTTACTTCATCAGCTGGAAATCCACCATGGTTCTCTATACTCCTCTTTGCGTGGGAACAGGTAACTGCCTTTTTCCCAGAAGTATGCCGCAGAGTTTTCAATTAATCACTACGTTGAAAATTATTTGCAGGTGTTCAGCGTTTCACCATAATTGTGATAACGTTTGTTTGTGCCTCCTGAAACCCAAGAATGCTGCGATGGACATAGCTATGCTGAGGAGTAGCTGACTTGGTGTTGCCTATTTTTGTTAGTGGAGACTGACAAGAAGCCATTCTTCTAAGTATCATCCCACCACCATTTTTCCATTGTTTTAAAATGCAGGGAAATTTTGCAAGTTAGCATTATAATTAATAGCTGGAGGGTACGGTTTTATTTTTGTGTGTGTGGTCGATGTGGATGGGGGGGTCAGGCCCTCTGTCAGTTCTCTGGTTAGTTTTTATTATCCCCAGAGAGGAGAAGTGGGCATGTGTTTGGCAGGTGAAAAGGGGGGATTCAGTTTCAGAGAATTAACGATGATCCCCATGGTCATCCCGTTCCTTTAATAATCCTTTACTTCATCAGCTGGAAATCCACCATGGTTCTCTATACTCCTCTTTGCGTGGGAACAGGTAACTGCCTTTTTCCCAGAAGTATGCCGCAGAGTTTTCAATTAATCACTACGTTGAAAATTATTTGCAGGTGTTCAGCGTTTCACCATAATTGTGAGAACCTTTGTTTGTGCCTCCTGAAACCCAAGAAGGCTGCTACGGACATAACTATGCTGAGGAGTAGCTGACTTGGTGTTGCCTATTTTTTTTAGTGGAGACTGACAAGAAGCCATTCTTCTAAGTATCATCCCACCACCATTTTTCCATTGTTTTAAAATGCAGGGAAATTTTGCAAGTTAGCATTATAATTAGTAGCTGGAGGGTACGGTTTTTTTTTTTGTGTGGTCGATGTGGATGGTGGGGGTCAGGCCCTCTGTCAGTTCGCTGGTTAGTTTTTATTATCCCCAGAGACGAGAAGTAGGCATGTGTTTAGCAGGTGAAAAGGGCGGATTCTGTTTCAGAGAATTAACGATGATCCCCATGGTCATCCCGTTCCTTTAATAATCCTTTACTTCATCAGCTGGAAATCCACCATGGTTCTCTATACTCCTCTTTGCGTGGGTACAGGTAACTGGCTTGTTCCAAGAAGTATGCCGCAGAGCTTTTCAATTAACCATTACGTTCAAAATTATTTGCAGGTGTTCAGCGTTTCACCATAATTGTGATAACGTTTGTTTGTGCCTCCTGAAACCCAAGAAGGCTGCGACGGACATAACTATGCTGAGGCGTAGCTGACTTGGTTTTGCCTATTTTTGTTAGTGGAGTCTGACAAGAATCCATTCTTGTAAGTAACATCTCACCATCATTTTTCCATTGTTTAAAAATGCAGGGAAATTTTGCAAGTTAGCATTATAATTAGTAGCTGGAGGCTTCGGTGTTTTTTTTTTTTTTTTCCTGTGGGGTCGGTGTGGATGTGTTGGTCCGGCCCTTTGTCAGTTCGCTGGTTTCTTTTTATTATCCCCAGAGAGGAGAAGTGGGTATTAGTATGGCAGGTGTAAACTGCGGATCTGTTTCAGAGAATTAAACAGGATCCGCATGGTAATCCCGTTCCTTTAAGAATCCTTTGCTTCATGAGCTGGGAATCCACCATGGTTCTATATACTTGTCTACGAGTGGGCACAGGAAACTGGCTAGTTCCAAGAAGTATGCCTCAGAGCTTTTAAATTAACCAGTATGTTGACAATCCTTTGCAGGTTTTCAGCGTTTCACCATAATTGTGATAACTTGTGTATGTGCCTACTGAAACCAAATATGGCTGCTACGAACATAACTATGCTGAGGTGTAGCTGACTTGGTGTTGCCTATTTTTGTCAGTGGAGACTGACAAGAAGCCATTCTTCTAAGTATCATCCCACCATCATTTCTCCATTGTTTAAAAATGCAGGGAAATTTTGCAAATTGGCATTATAATTAGTAGCTGGAGGGTACTTTTTTGTTTTGTGGGGTCGGTCAGGATGGGTGTTCACCCCTCTGTCAGATCGCTGATTTGTTTTTATTATCCACAGAGAAGAGTAGTGGGCATGTGTTTGGCAGGTGAAAAGGGCGGATTCTGTTTCAGAGCATTAAACAGGATCCGCATGGTCATCTCATTCCTTTAAGAATCCTTTGCTTCATCAGCTAGGATTCCACCATGTTTCTATATACTCCTCTATGCGTGGGCACAGGTACCTGGCTTGTTCCATGAATTATGCTGGAGAGTTTTCAAATTAACCAGTACGTTGAAAATTATTTGCAGGTTTTCAGCGTTTCACCATAATTTTGATAACGTTTGTATATCCCTCCTGAAACCAAAGAAGGCTGCGACGGACATAACTATGCTGAGGAGTAGCTGACTTGGTGTTGCCTATTTTTGTTAGTGGAGACAGACAAGAAGCCATTCTTCTAAGTATGATCCCACCACCATTTTTCCATTGTTTTAAAATGCAGGGAAATTTTGCAATTAGCATTATAATTAGTAGCTGGAGGGTACGGTTTTTTTTGTGTGTGTGGTCGATGTGGATGGGGTGGGGTCAGGCCCTCTGTCAGTTCGCTGGTTAGTTTTTATTATCCCCAGAGAGGAGAAGTGGGCATGTGTTTGGCAGGTGAAAAGGGCGGATTCTGTTTCAGAGAATTAACGATGATCCCCATGGTCATCCCGTTCCTTTAATAATCCTTTACTTTATCAGCTGGAAATCCACCATGGTTCTCTATACTCCTCTTTGCGTGGGAACAGGTAACTGCCTTGTTCCAAGAAGTATGCCGCAGAGCTTTTCAATTAACCACTACGTTGAAAATTATTTGCAGGTGTTCAGCGTTTCACCATAATTGTGATAACGTGTGTTTGTGCCTCCTGAAACCCAAGAAGGCTGCGACGGACATAACTATGCTGAGGAGTAGCTGACTTGGTGTTGCCTATTTTTGTTAGTGGAGACTGACAAGAAGCCACTCTTCTAAGTATGATCCCACCACCATTTTTCCATTGTTTTAAAATGCAGGGAAATTTTGCAAGTTAGCATTATAATTAGTAGCTGGAGGGTACGGTTTTTTTTTGTGTGTGGTCGATGTGGATGGTGGGGGTCAGGCCCTCTGTCAGTTCGATGGTTAATTTTTATTATCCCCAGAGGGGAGAAGTGGGCATGTGTTTGGCAGGTGAAAAGGGGGGATTCAGTTTCAGAGAATTAACGATGATCCCCATGGTCATCCCGTTCCTTTAATAATCCTTTACTTCATCAGCTGGAAATCCACCATGGTTCTCTATACTCCTCTTTGCGTGGGAACAGGTAACTGCCTTTTTCCCAGAAGTATGCCGCAGAGTTTTCAATTAATCACTACGTTGAAAATTATTTGCAGGTGTTCAGCGTTTCACCATAATTGTGATAACGTTTGTTTGTGCCTCCTGAAACCCAAGAATGCTGCGATGGACATAGCTATGCTGAGGAGTAGCTGACTTGGTGTTGCCTATTTTTGTTAGTGGAGACTGACAAGAAGCCATTCTTCTAAGTATCATCCCACCACCAATTTTCCATTGTTTTAAAATGCAGGGAAATTTTGCAAGTTAGCATTATAATTAATAGCTGGAGGGTACGGTTTTTTTTTTGTGTGTGTGGTCTATGTGGATGGGGGGGTCAGGCCCTCTGTCAGTTCTCTGGTTAGTTTTTATTATCCCCAGAGAGGAGAAGTGGGCATGTGTTTGGCAGGTGAAAAGGGGGGATTCAGTTTCAGAGAATTAACGATGATCCCCATGGTCATCCCGTTCCTTTAATAATCCTTTACTTCATCAGCTGGAAATCCACCATGGTTCTCTATACTCCTCTTTGCGTGGGAACAGGTAACTGCCTTTTTCCCAGAAGTATGCCACAGAGTTTTCAATTAATCACTACGTTGAAAATTATTTGCAGGTGTTCAGCGTTTCACCATAATTGTGATAACGTTTGTTTGTGCCTCCTGAAACCCAAGAAGGCTGCTACGGACATAACTATGCTGAGGAGTAGCTGACTTGGTGTTGCCTATTTTTTTTAGTGGAGACTGACAAGAAGCCATTCTTCTAAGTATCATCCCACCACCATTTTTCCATTGTTTTAAAATGCAGGGAAATTTTGCAAGTTAGCATTATAATTAGTAGCTGGAGGGTACGGTTTTTTTTTTTGTGTGGTCGATGTGGATGGTGGGGGTCAGGCCCTCTGTCAGTTCGCTGGTTGGTTTTTATTATCCCCAGAGACGAGAAGTAGGCATGTGTTTAGCAGGTGAAAAGGGCGGATTCTGTTTCAGAGAATTAACGATGATCCCCATGGTCATCCCGTTCCTTTAATAATCCTTTACTTCATCAGCTGGAAATCCACCATGGTTCTCTATACTCCTCTTTGCGTGGGTACAGGTAACTGGCTTGTTCCAAGAAGTATACCGCAGAGCTTTTCAATTAACCATTACGTTCAAAATTATTTGCAGGTGTTCAGCGTTTCACCATAATTGTGATAACGTTTGTTTGTGCCTCCTGAAACCCAAGAAGGCTGCGACGGACATAACTATGCTGAGGCGTAGCTGACTTGGTTTTGCCTATTTTTGTTAGTGGAGTCTGACAAGAATCCATTCTTGTAAGTAACATCTCACCATCATTTTTCCATTGTTTAAAAATGCAGGGAAATTTTGCAAGTTAGCATTATAATTAGTAGCTGGAGGCTTCGGTGTTTTTTTTTTTTTTTTCCTGTGGGGTCGGTGTGGATGTGTTGGTCCGGCCCTTTGTCAGTTCGCTGGTTTCTTTTTATTATCCCCAGAGAGGAGAAGTGGGTATTAGTATGGCAGGTGTAAACTGCGGATCTGTTTCAGAGAATTAAACAGGATCCGCATGGTAATCCCGTTCCTTTAAGAATCCTTTGCTTCATGAGCTGGGAATCCACCATGGTTCTATATACTTGTCTACGAGTGGGCACAGGAAACTGGCTAGTTCCAAGAAGTATGCCTCAGAGCTTTTAAATTAACCAGTATGTTGACAATCCTTTGCAGGTTTTCAGCGTTTCACCATAATTGTGATAACTTGTGTATGTGCCTACTGAAACCAAATATGGCTGCTACGAACATAACTATGCTGAGGTGTAGCTGACTTGGTGTTGCCTATTTTTGTCAGTGGAGACTGACAAGAAGCCATTCTTCTAAGTATCATCCCACCATCATTTCTCCATTGTTTAAAAATGCAGGGAAATTTTACAAATTTTCATTATAATTAGTAGCTGGAGGGTACTTTTTTGTTTTGTGGGGTCGGTCAGGATGGGTGTTCAGGCCCTCTGTCAGATCGCTGGTTTGTTTTTACTATCCCCAGAGAAGAGTAGTGGGCATGTGTTTGGCAGGTGAAAAGTGCGGATTCTGTTTCAGAGAATTAAACAGGATCCGCATGGTCATCTCATTCCTTTAAGAATCCTTTGCTTCATCAGCTGGGATTCCACCATGTTTCTATATACTCCTCTATGCGTGGGCACAGGTACCTGGCTTGTTCCAAGAAGTATGCTGGAGAGTTTTCAAATTAACCAGTACGTTGAAAATTATTTGCAGGTTTTCAGCGTTTCACCATAATTTTGATAACGTTTGTATGTCCCTCCTGAAACCCAAGAAGGCTGCGACGGACATAACTATGCTGAGGAGTAGCTGACTTGGTGTTGCCTATTTGTGTTAGTGGAGACTGACAAGAAGCCATTCTTCTAAGTATGATCCCACCACCATTTTTCCATTGTTTTAAAATGCAGGGAAATTTTGCAAGTTACCATTATATTAGTAGCTGGAGGGTACGGTTTTTTTTGTGTGTGTGTGGTCGATGTGGATGCGGGGGGTCAGGCCCTCTGTCAGTTCGTTGGTTAGTTTTTATTATCCCCAGAGAGGAGAAGTGGGCATGTGTTTGGCAGGTGAAAAGGGCGGATTCTGTTTCAGAGAATTAACGATGATCCCCATGGTCATGCCGTTCCTTTAATAATCCTTTACTTCATCAGCTGGAAATCCACCATGGTTCTATATACTCCTCTTTGCGAGGGAACAGGTAACTGCCTTGTTCCAAGAAGTATGCCGCAGAGCTTTTCAATTAACCACTACGTTGAAAATTATTTGCAGGTGTTCAGCGTTTCACCATAATTGTGATAACGTTTGTTTGTGCCTCCTGAAACCCAGGAAGTCTGCGATGGACATAGCTATGCTGAGGAGTAGCTGACTTAGTGTTGCCTATTTTTGTTAGTGGAGACTGACAAGAAGCCATTCTTCTAAGTATCATCCCACCACCATTTTTCCATTGTTTTAAAATGCAGGGAAATTTTGCAAGTTAGCATTATAATTAGTAGCTGGAGGGTACGGTTTTTTTTTGTGTGTGGTCGATGTGGATGGTGGGGGTCAGGCCCTCTGTCAGTTCGCTGGTTAGTTTTTATTATCCCCAGAGAGGAGAAGTGGGCATGTGTTTGGCAGGTGAAAAGGGCGGATTCTGTTTCAGAGAATTAACGATGATCCCCATGGTCATCCCGTTCCTTTAATAATCCTTTACTTCATCAGCTGGAAATCCACCATGGTTCTATATACTCCTATTTGCGTGGGAACAGGTAACTGCCTTGTTCCAAGAAGTATGCCGCAGAGCTTTTTAATTAACCACTACGTTGAAAATTATTTGCAGGTGTTCAGCGTTTCACCATAATTGTGAGAGCCTTTGTTTGTGCCTCCTGAAACCCAAGAAGGCTGCGACGGACATAACTATGCTGAGGCGTAGCTGACTTGGTGTTGCCTATTTTTGTTAGTGGAGACTGACAAGAAGCCATTCTTCTAAGTATCATCCCACCACCATTTTTCCATTGTTTTAAAATGCAGGGAAATTTTGCAAGTTAGCATTATAATTAGTAGCTGGAGGCTACGGTGTTTTTTTTTTTTTTTTTCCTGTGGGGTCGGTGTGGATGTGTTTGTCAGGCCCTCTGTCAGTTCCCCGGTTGGTTTTTATTATACCCAGAGAGGAGAAGTGGGTATTAGTATGGCAGGTGAAAACTGCGAATATGTTTCAGAGAATTAAACAGGATCCGCATGGTAATCCCGCTCCTTTAAGAATCCTTTGCTTCATGAGCTGGGAATCCACCATGGTTCTATATACTTGTCTATGCGTGGGCACAGGAAACTGGCTAGTTCCAAGAAGTATGCCTCAGAGCTTTTCAATGAACCAGTATGTTGACAATCCTTTGCAGGTTTTCAGCGTTTCACCATAATTGTGATAACGTGTGTATGTGCCTACTGAAACCAAATATGGCTGCTACGGACATAACTATTATCAGGCGTAGCTGACTTGGTGTTGCCTATTTTTGTCAGTGGAGACTGACAAGAAGCCATTCTTCTAAGTATCATCCCACCATCATTTCTCCATTGTTTAAAAATGCAGGGAAATTTTGCAAATTGGCATTATAATTAGTAGCTGCAGGGTACTTTTTTGTTTTGTGGGGTCGGTCAGGATGGGTGTTCAGGCCCTCTGTCAGATCGCTGGTTTGTTTTTATTATCCCCAGAGAAGAGTAGTGGGCATGTGTTGGCAGGTGAAAAGTGCGGATTCTGTTTCAGAGAATTAAACAGGATCCGCATGGTCATCTCATTCCTTTAAGAATCCTTTGCTTCATCAGCTGGGATTCCACCATGTTTCTATATACTCCTCTATGCGTGGGGACAGGTACCTGGCTTGTTCCAAGAAGTATGCTGGAGAGTTTTCAAATTAACCAGTACGTTGAAAATTATTGGCAGGTGTTCAGCGTTTCACCATAATTTTGATAACGTTTGTATGTCCCTCCTGAAACCCAAGAAGGCTGCGACGGACATAACTATGCTGAGGAGTAGCTGACTTGGTGTTGCCTATTTTTGTTAGTGGAGACAGACAAGAAGCCATTCTTCTAAGTATGATCCCACCACCATTTTTCCATTGTTTTAAAATGCAGGGAAATTTTGCAAATTGGCATTATAATTGGTAGCTGCAGGGTACTTTTTTGTTTTGTGGGGTCGGTCAGGATGGGTGTTCAGCCCCTCTGTCAGATCGCTGGTTTGTTTTTATTATCCCCAGAGAGGAGTAGTGGGCATGTGTTTGGCAGGTGAAAAGGGCGGATTCTGTTTCAGAGAATTAAACAGGATCCGCATGGTCATCTCATTCCTTTAAGAATACTTTGCTTCATCAGCTGGGATTCCACCATGTTTCTATATACTCCTCTATGCGTGGGCACAGGTACCTGGCTTGTTCCAAGAATTATGCTGGAGAGTTTTCAAATTAACCAGTACGTTGAAAATTATTTGCAGGTGTTCAGCGTTTCACCATAATTTTGATAACGTTTGTATGTCCCTCCTGAAACCCAAGAAGGCTGCGATGGACATAACTATGCTGACTAGTAGCTGACTTGGTGTTGCCTATTTTTGTTAGTGGAGACTGACAAGAAGCCATTCTTCTAAGTATCATCCCACCACCATTTTTCCATTGTTTTAAAATGCAGGGAAGTTTTGCAAGTTAGCATTATAATTAGTAGCTGGAGGGTACGGTTTTTTTTGTGTGTGGTCGATGTGGATGGGGGGGGGTCAGACCCTCTGTCAGTTCGCTGGTTAGTTTTTATTATCCCCAGAGAGGAGAAATGGGCATGTGTTTGGCAGGTGAAAAGGGCGGATTCTGTTTCAGAGAATTAACGATGATCCCCATGGTCATCCCGTTCCTTTAATAATCCTTTACTTCATCAGCTGGAGATCCACCATGGTTCTATATACTCCTATTTGCGTGGGAACAGGTAACTGCCTTGTTCCAAGAAGTATGCCGCAGAGCTTTTTAATTAACCACTACGTTGAAAATTATTTGCAGGTGTTCAGCGTTTCACCATAATTGTGAGAACCTTTGTTTGTGCCTCCTGAAACCCAAGAAGGCTGCGACGGACATAACTATGCTGAGGCGTAGCTGACTTGGTGTTGCCTATTTTTGTTAGTGGAGACTGACAAGAAGCCATTCTTCTAAGTATCATCCCACCACCATTTTTCCATTGTTTTAAAATGCAGGGAAATTTTGCAAGTTAGCATTATAATTAGTAGCTGGAGGCTACGGTGTTTTTTTTTTTTTTCCTGTGGGGTCGGTGTGGATGTGTTGGTCAGGCCCTCTGTCAGTTCCCCGGTTGGTTTTTATTATCCCCAGAGAGGAGAGGTGGCTATTAGTATGGCAGGTGAAAACTGCGGATCTGTTTCAGAGAATTAAACAGGATCCGCATGGTAATCCCGTTCCTTTAAGAATCCTTTGCTTCATGAGCTGGGAATCCACCATGGTTCTATATACTTGTCTATGCGTGGGCACAGGAAACTGGCTAGTTCCAAGAAGTGTGCCTCAGAGCTTTTCAATGAACCAGTATGTTGACAATCCTTTGCAGGTTTTCAGCGTTTCACCATAATTGTGATAACGTGTGTATGTGCCTACTGAAACCAAATATGGCTGCTACGGACATAACTATTACCAGGCGTAGCTGACTTGGTGTTGCCTATTTTTGTCAGTGGAGACTGACAAGAAGCCATTCTTCTAAGTATCATCCCACCATCATTTCTCCATTGTTTTAAAATGCAGGGAAATTTTGCAAATTGGCATTATAATTGGTAGCTGCAGGGTACTTTTTTGTTTTGTGGGGTCGGTCAGGATGGGTGTTCAGCCCCTCTGTCAGATCGCTGGTTTGTTTTTATTATCCCCAGAGAAGAGTAGTGGGCATGTGTTTGGCAGGTGAAAAGTGCGGATTCTGTTTCAGAGAATTAAACAGGATTCGCATGGTCATCTCATTCCTTTAAGAATACTTTGCTTCATCAGCTGGGATTCCACCATGTTTCTATATACTCCTCTATGCGTGGGCACAGGTACCTGGCTTGTTCCAAGAATTATGCTGGAGAGTTTTCAAATTAACCAGTACGTTGAAAATTATTTGCAGGTGTTCAGCGTTTCACCATAATTTTGATAACGTTTGTATGTCCCTCCTGAAACCCAAGAAGGCTGCGATGGACATAAGTATGCTGAGGAGTAGCTGACTTGGTGTTGCCTATTTTTGTTAGTGGAGAAAGACAAGAAGCCATTCTTCTAAGTATGATCCCACCACCATTTTTCCACTGCTTTAAAATGCAGGGAAATTTTGCAAGTTAGCATTATAATTAGTAGCTGGAGGGTACGGTTTTTTTTTGTGTGTGTGGTCGATGTGGATGGTGGGGGTCAGGCCCTCTGTCAGTTCGCTGGTTAGTTTTTATTATCCCCAGAGAGGAGAAGTGGGCATGTGTTTGGCAGGTGAAAAGGGCGGATTCTGTTTCAGAGAATTAACGATGATCCCCATGGTCATCCCGTTCCTTTAATAATCCTTTACTTCATCAGCTAGAAATCCACCATGGTTCTATATACTCCTGTTTGCGTGGGAACAGGTAACAGGCTTGTTCCAAGTAATATGCCGCAGAGCTTTTCAATTAACCAGTACGTTGAAAATTATTTGCAGGTTTTAAGCGTTTCACCATAATTTTGATAACGTTTGTATGTCCCTCCTGAAACCCAAGAAGGCTGGGACGGACATAACTATGCTGAGGTGTAGCTGACTTGGTGTTGCCTATTTTTGTTAGTGGAGACTGACAAGAAGCCATTCTTCTAAGTATCATCCCACCACCATTTTTCCATTGTTTTAAAATGCAGGGAAATTTTGCAAGTTAGCATTATAATTAGTAGCAGGAAGCTACGGTGTTTTTTGTTTTTTTTTTTTCAGTGGGGTCGGTGTGGATGTGTTGGTCAGGCCCTCTGTCAGTTCCCCGGTTGGTTTTTATTATCCCCAGAGAGGATAAGTGGGTATTAGTATGGCAGGTGAAAACTGAGAATATGTTTCAGAGAATTAAACAGGATCCGCATGGTTATCCCGTTCCTTTAAGAATCCTTTGCTTCATGAGCTGGGAATCCACCATGGTTCTATATACTTGTCTATGCGTGGGCACAGGAAACTGGCTAGTTCCAAGAAGTATGCCTCAGAGCTTTTCAATGAACCAGTATGTTGACAATCCTTTGCAGGTTTTCAGCGTTTCACCATAATTGTGATAACGTGTGTATGTGCCTACTGAAACCAAATATGGCTGCTACGGACATAACTATTATCAGGCGTAGCTGACTTGGTGTTGCCTATTTTTGTCAGTGGAGACTGACAAGAAGCCATTCTTCTAAGTATCATCCCACCATCATTTCTCCATTGTTTAAAAATGCAGGGAAATTTTGCAAATTGGCATTATAATTAGTAGCTGCAGGGTACTTTTTTGTTTTGTGGGGTCGGTCAGGATGGGTGTTCAGGCCCTCTGTCAGATCGCTGGTTTGTTTTTATTATCCCCAGAGAAGAGTAGTGGGCATGTGTTTGGCAGGTCAAAAGTGCGGATTCTGTTTCAGAGAATTAAACAGGATCCGCATGGTCATCTCATTCCTTTAAGAATCCTTTGCTTCATCAGCTGGGATTCCACCATGTTTCTATATACTCCTCTATGCGTGGGCACAGGTACCTGACTTGTTCCAAGAAGTATGCTGGAGAGTTTTCAAATTAACCAGTACGTTGAATATTATTTGCAGGTGTTCAGCGTTTCACCATAATTTTGATAACGTTTGTATGTCCCTCCTGAACCTCAAGAAGGCTGCGACGGACATAAGTATGCTGAGGAGTAGCTGACTTGGTGTTGCCTATTTTTGTTAGTGGAGACAGACAAGAAGCCATTCTTCTAAGTATGATCCCACCACCATTTTTCCATTGTTTTAAAATGCAGGGAAATTTTGCAAATTGGCATTATAATTGGTAGCTGCAGGGTACTTTTTTGTTTTGTGGGGTCGGTCAGGAAGGGTGTTCAGCCCCTCTGTCAGATCGCTGGTTTGTTTTTATTATCCCCAGAGAAGAGTAGTGGGCATGTGTTTGGCAGGTGAAAAGTGCGGATTCTGTTTCAGAGAATTAAACAGGATCCGCATGGTCATCTCATTCCTTTAAGAATACTTTGCTTCATCAGCTGGGATTCCACCATGTTTCTATATACTCCTCTATGCGTGGGCACAGGTACCTGGCTTGTTCCAAGAATTATGCTGGAGAGTTTTCAAATTAACCAGTACGTTGAAAATTATTTGCAGGTTTTCAGCGTTTCACCATAATTTTGATAACGTTTGTATGTCCCTCCTGAAACCCAAGAAGGCTGCGACGGACATAAGTATGCTGAGGAGTAGCTGACTTGGTGTTGCCTATTTTTGTTAGTGGAGACAGACAAGAAGCCATTCTTCTAAGTATGATCCCACCACCATTTTTCCACTGTTTTAAAATGCAGGGAAATTTTGCAAGTTAGCATTATAATTAGTAGCTGGAGGGTACGGTTTTTTTTTGTGTGTGTGGTCGATGTGGATGGTGGGGGTCAGGCCCTCTGTCAGTTCGCTGGTTAGTTTTTATTATCCCCAGAGAGGAGAAGTGGGCATGTGTTTGGCAGGGGAAAATGGCGGATTCTGTTTCAGAGAATTAACGATGATCCCCATGGTCATCCCGTTCCTTTAATAATCCTTTACTTCATCAGCTGGAAATCCACCATGGTTCTCTATACTCCTCTTTGCGTGGGAACAGGTAACTGGCTTGTTCCAAGAAGTATGCCGCAGAGCTTTTCAATTAACCAGTACGTTGAAAATTATTTGCAGCTTTTCAGCGTTTCACCATAATTTTGATAACGTTTGTATGTCCCTCCTGAAACCCAAGAAGGCTGCGACGGACATAACTATGCTGACTAGTAGCTGACTTGGTGTTGCCTATTTTTGTTAGTGGAGACTGACAAGAAGCCATTCTTCTAAGTATCATCCCACCACCATTTTTCCATTGTTTTAAAATGCAGGGAAATTTTGCAAGTTAGCATTATAATTAGTAGCTGGAAAGTACGGTTTTTTTTGTGTGTGTGGTCTATGCGGATGGGGTGGGGTCAGGCCCTCTGTCAGTTCGCTGGTTAATTTTTATTATCCCCAGAGAGGAGAAGTGGGCATGTGTTTGGCAGGTGAAAAGGGCGGATTCTGTTTCAGAGAATTAACGATGATCCCCATGGTCATCCCGTTCCTTTAATAATCCTTTACTTCATCCGCTGGAAATCCACCATGGTTCTCTATACTCCTCTTTGCGTGGGTACAGGTAACTGGCTTGTACCAAGAAGTATGCCGCAGAGCTTTTCAATTAACCAGTACGTTGAAAATTATTTGCAGGTGTTCAGCGTTTAACCATAATTGTGATAACGTTTGTTTGTGCCTCCAGAAACCCAAGAAGGCTGCGACGGACATAACTATGCTGAGGCGTAGCTGACTTGGTTTTGCCTATTTTTGTTAGTGGAGACTGACAAGAAGCCATTCTTCTAAGTATCATCTCACCATCATTTTTCCATTGTTTAAAAATGCAGGAAAATTTTGCAAGTTAGCATTATAATTAGTAGCTGAAGGCTACGGTGTTTTTTTTTTTTTTTTTCCTGTGGGGTCGGAGTGGATGTGTTGGACAGGCCCTCTGTCAGTTCCCCGGTTGGTTTTTGTTATCCCCAGAGAGGAGAAGTGGGTATTAGTATGGCAGGTGAAAACTGCGGATCTGTTTCAGAGAATTAAACAGGATCCGTATGGTAATCCCGTTCCTTTAAGAATCCTTTGCTTCATGAGCTGGGAATCCACCATGGTTCTATACACTTATCTATGCGTGGGCACAGGAAACTGGCTAGTTCCAAGAAGTATGCGGCAGAGCTTTTCAATTAACCAGTATGTTGACAATCCTTTGCAGGTTTTCAGCGTTTCACCATAATTGTGATAACGTGTGTATGTGCCTACTGAAACCCAATATGGCTACTACGGACATAACTATGCTGAGGAGTAGCTGACTTGGTGTTGCCTATTTTTGTCAGTGGAGACTGACAAGAAGCCATTCTTCTAAGTATCATCCCACCACCATTTTTCCATTGTTTTAAAATGCAGGGAAATTTTGCAAGTTAGCATTATAATTAGTAGCTGGAGGGTACGGTTTTTTTCTTTGTGTGTGTGGTCGATGTGGATGGGGGTGGGGGTCAGGCCCTCTGTCAGTTCGCTGGTTAGTTTTTATTATCCCCAGAGAGGAGAAGTGGACATGTGTTTGGCAGGTGAAAAGGGCGGATTCTGTTTCAGAGAATTAACGATGATCCCCATGGTCATCCCGTTCCTTTAATAATCCTTTACTTCATCAGCTGGAAATCCACCATGGTTCTATATACTCCTCTTTGCGTTGGAACAGGTAACTGGCTTGTTCCAAGAAGTATGCCGCAGTGCTTTTCAATTAACCAGTACGTTGAAAATTATTTGCAGGTGTTCAGCCTTTCACCATAATTGTGATAACGTTTGTTTGTGCTTCCTGAAACCCAAGAAGGCTGCGACGGACATAACTATGCTGAGGCGTAGCTGACTTAGTTTTGCCTATATTTGTTAGTGGAGTCAGACTAGAATCCATTCTTGTAAGTATCATCTCACCATCATTTTTTCATTATTTAAAAATGCAGGAAAATTTTGCAAGTTAGCATTATAATTAGTAGGTGGAGGGTACGGTGTGTTTTTTTTTTTTTTCCTGTCGGCTCGGTGTGGATGCGTTGGTCAGGCCCTCTGTCAGTTCGCTGGTTTGTTTTTATTATCCCCAGAGAGGAGAAGTGGGTATTAGTATGGCAGGTGAAAAGTGCGGATTCTGTTTCAGAGAATTAAACAGGATCCGCATGGTCATCTCATTCCTTTAAGAATCCTTTGCTTCATCAGCTGGGATTCCACCATGTTTCTATATACTCCTCTATGCGTGGGCACAGGTACCTGGCTTGTTTCAAGAATTATGCTGGAGAGTTTTCAAATTAACCAGTACGTTGAAAATTATTTGCAGGTGTTCAGCGTTTCACCATAATTGTGATATCGTTTGTTTGTGCCTCCTGAAACCCAAGAAGGCTGCGACGGACATAACTATGCTGAGGAGTAGCTGACTTGGTGTTGCCTATTTTTGTTAGTGGAGACTGACAAGAAGCCATTCTTCTAAGTATCATCCCACCACCATTTTTCCATTGTTTTAAAATGCAGGAAAATTTTGCAAGTTAGCATTATAATTAGTAGCTGGAGGGTACGTTTTTTTTTTGTGTGTGTGTCGTCGACGTGGATGGGGGTGTCAGTCCCTCTGTCAGTTCGCTGGTTAGTTTTTATTATCCCCAGAGAGGAGAAGCGGGCATGTGTTTGGCAGGTGAAAAGGGCGGATTCTGTTTCAGAGAATTAACGATGATCCCCATGGTCATCCCGTTCCTTTAATAATCCTTTACTTCATCAGCTGGAAATCCACCATGGTTCTATATACTCCTGTTTGCGTGGGAACAGGTAACTGGCTTGTTCCAAGAAGTATGCCGCAGAGCTTTTCAATTAAGCAGTACGTTGAAAATTATTTGCAGGTGTTCAGCGTTTCACCATAATTGTGAGAACCTTTGTTTGTGCCTCCTGAAACCCTAGAAGGCTGCGACTGACATAACTATGCTGAGGCGTAGCTGACTTGGTTTTGCCTATTTTTGTTAGTGGAGTCTGACAAGAATCCATTCTTGTAAGTATCATCTCACCATCATTTTTCCATTGTTTAAAAATGCAGGAAAATTTTGCAAGGTAGCATTATAATTAGTAGCTGGAGGCTACCGTGTTGTTTTTTTTTTTTTTTTTCCTGTGGTGTCGGTGTGGATGTGTTGGTCAGGCCCTCTGTCAGTTCGCTGGTTTGTTTTTATTATCCCCAGAGAGGAGAAGTGGGTATTAGTATGGCAGGTGAAAACTGCGTATCTGTTTCAGAGAATTAAACAGGATCCGCATGGTAATCCCGTTCCTTTAAGAATCCTTTGCTTCATGAGCTGGGAATCCACCATGGTTCTATATACTTGTCTATGCGTGGGCACAGGAAGCTGGCTAGTTCGAAGAAGTATGCCTCAGAGATTTTCAATTAACCAGTATGTTGACAATCCTTTGTAGGTTTTCAGCGTTTCACCATAATTGTGATAATGTGTGTATGTGCCTACTGAAACCAAATATGGCTGCTACGGACATAACTATGCTGAGGCGTAGCTGACTTGGTGTTGCCTATTTTTGTCAGTGGAGACTGACAAGAAGCCATTCTTCTAAGTATCATCCCACCATCATTTCTCCATTGTTTAAAAATGCAGGGAAATTTTGCAAATTGGCATTATAATTAGTAGCTGGAGGGTACTTTTTTGTTTTGTGGGGTCGGTCAGGATGGGTGTTCAGGCCCTCTGTCAGATCGCTGGTTTGTTTTTATTATCCCCAGAGAAGAGTAGTGGGCATGTGTTTGGCAGGTGAAAAGTGCGGATTCTGTTTCAGAGAATTAAACAGGATCCGCATGGTCATCTCATTCCTTTAAGAATCCTTTGCTTCATCAGCTGGGATTCCACCATGTTTCTGTATACTCCTCTATGCGTGGGCACAGGTACCTACCTTGTTCCAAGAATTATGCTGGAGAGTTTTCAAATTAACCAGTACGTTGAAAATTATTTGCAGGTGTTCAGCGTTTCACCATAATTTTGATAACGTTTGTATGTCCCTCCTGAAACCCAAGAAGGCTGCGACGGACATAAGTATGCTGAGGACTAGCTGACTTGGTGTTGCCTATTTTTGTTAGTGGAGACAGACAAGAAGCCATTCTTCTAAGTATGATCCCACCACCATTTTTCCATTGTTTTAAAATGCAGGGAAATTTTGCAAGTTAGCATTATAATTAGTAGCTGGAGGGTACGGTTTTTTTTTGTGTGTGTGGTCGATGTGGATGGGGGGAGTCAGGCCCTCTGTCAGTTCGCTGGTTAGTTTTTATTATCCCCAGAGAGGAGAAGTGGGCATGTGTTTGGCAGGTGAAAAGGGCGGATTCTGTTTCAGAGAATTAACGATGATCCCCATGGTCATCCCGTTCCTTTAATAATCCTTTACTTCATCAGCTGGAAATCCACCATGTTTCTATATACTCCTCTTTGCGTGGGAACAGGTAACTGCCTTGATCCAAGAAGTATGCCGCAGAGCTTTTCAATTAACCACTACGTTGAAAATTATTTGCAGATGTTCAGCGTTTCGCCATAATTGTGAGAACCTTTGTTTGTGCCTCCTGAAACCCAAGAAGGCAGCCACGGACATAACTATGCTGAGGAGTAGCTGACTTGATGTTGCCTATTTTTGTTAGTGGAGACTGACAAGAAGCCATTCTTCTAAGTATCATCCCACCACCATTTTTCCATTGTTTTAAAATGTAGGGAAATTTTGCAAGTTAGCATTATAATTAGTAGCTGGAGGGTACGGTTTTTTCTTTGTGTGTGGTCGATGTGGATGGCGGTGGTCAGGCCCTCTGTCAGTTTGCTGGTTAGTTTTTATTATCCCCAGAGAGGAGAAGTGGGCATGTGTTTGGCAGGTGAAAAGGTCGGACTCTGTTTCAGAGAATTAACGATGATCCCCATGGTCATCCCGTTCCTTTAATAATCCTTTACTTCATCAGCTGGAAATCCACCATGGATCTATATACTCCTCTTTGCATGGGAACAGGTAACTGCCTTGTTCCAAGAAGTATGCCGCAGAGCTTTTCAATTAACCAGTACGTTGAAAATTATTTGCAGGTGTTCAGCGTTTCACCATAATTGTGATAACGTTTGTTTGTGCCTCCTGAAACCCAAGAAGGCTGCGACGGACATAACTATGCTGAGGCGTAGCTGACTTGGTGTTGCCTATTTTTGTTAGTGGAGACTGACAAGAAGCCATTCTTCTAAGTATCATCCCACCACCATTTTTCCATTGTTTTAAAATGCAGGGAAATTTTGCAAGTTAGCATTATAATTAGTAGCTGGAGGGTACGGTTTTTTTTGTGTGTGTGTGGTCGATGTGGATGGGGGGGTCAGACCCTCTGTCAGTTCGCTGGTTAGTTTTTATTATCCCCAGAGAGGAGAAGTGGGCATGTGTTTGGCAGGTGAAAAGGGCGGATTCTGTTTCAGAGAATTAACGATGATCCCCATGGTCATCCCGTTCCTTTAATAATCCTTTACTTCATCAGCTGGATATCCATCATGGTTCTCTATACTCCTCTTTGCGTGGGAACAGGTAACTGCCTTGTTCCAAGAAGTATGCCGCAGAGGTTTTCAATTAACCACTACGTTGAAAATTATTTGCAGGTGTTCAGCGTTTTACCATAATTGTGAGAACCTTTGTTTGTGCCTCCTGAAACCCAAGCAGGCTGCGACGGACATAGCTATGCTGAGGAGTAGCTGACTTGGTGTTGCCTATTTTTGTTAGTGGAGACTGACAAGAAGCCATTCTTCTAAGTATCATCCCACCACCATTTTTCCATTGTTTTAAAATGCAGGGAAATTTTGCAAGTTAGCATTATAATTAGTAGCTGGAGGGTACGGTTTTTTTTTTTGAGTTTGGTCGATGTGGATGGGGGGGGGGGTCAGGCCCTCTGTCAGTTCGCTGGTTAGTTTTTATTATCCCCAGAGAGGAGAAGTGGGCATGTGTTTGGCAGGTGAAAAGGGCGGATTCTGTTTCAGAGAATTAACGATGATCCCCATGGTCATCCCTTTCCTTTAATAATCCTTTACTTCATCAGCTGGAAATCCACCATGGTTCTCTATACTCCTCGTTGCGTGGGAACAGGTAACTGCCTTGTTCCAAGAAGTATGCCGCAGAGCTTTTCAATTAACCACTACGTTGAAAATTATTTGCAGGTGTTCAGCGTTTCACCATAATTGTGAGAACCTTTGTTTGTGCCTCCTGAAACCCAAGAAGGCTGGGACGGACATAACTATGCTGAGGAGTAGCTGACTTGGTGTTGCCTATTTTTGTTAGTGGAGACTGACAAGAAGCCGTTCTTCTAAGTCTCATCCCACCACCATTTTACCATTGTTTTAAAATGCAGGGAAATTTTGCAAGTTAGCATTATAATTAGTAGCTGGAGGGTACGGTGTTTTTTTTTTTGTGTAGTCTATGTGGATGGCGGGGGTCAGGCCCTCTGTCAGTTCGCTGGTTAGTTTTTATTATCCCCAGAGAGGAGAAGTGGGCATGTGTTTGGCAGGTGAAAAGGGCGAATTCTGTTTCAGAGAATTAACGATGATCCCCATGGTCATCCCGTTCCTTTAATAATCCTTTACTTCATCAGCTGGAAATCCACCATGGTTCTATATACTCCTCTTTGCGTGGGAACAGGTAACTGCCTTGTTCCAAGAAGTATGCCGCAGAGCTTTTCAATTAACCAGTACGTTGAAAATTATTTGCAGGTGTTCAGCGTTTCACCATAATTGTGATAACGTTTGTTTGTGCCTCCTGAAACCCAAGAAGGCTGCGACGGACATAACTATGCTGAGGCGTAACTGACTTGCTTTTGCCTATTTTTGTTAGTGGAGACTGACAAGAATCCATTCTTGTAAGTATCGTCTCACCATCATTTTTCCATTGTTTAAAAATGCAGGAAAATTTTGCAAGTTAGCATTATAATTAGTAGCTGGAGGCTACGGTGTTTTTTTTTTTTTTTTTCCTGTGGGGTCGGTGTGGATGTGTTGGTCAGGCCCTCTGTCAGTTCCCCGGTTGGTTTTTATGATCCCCAGAGAGGAGAAGTGGCTATTAGTATGGCACGTGAAAACTGCGGATCTGTTTCAGAGAATTAAACAGGATCCGCATGGTAATCCCGTTCCTTTAAGAATCCTTTGCTTTATGAGCTGGGAATCCACCATGATTCTATATACTTGTCTATGCGTGGGCACAGGAAACTGGCTAGTTTCAAGAAGTATGCCTCAGAGCTTTTCAATGAACCAGTATGTTGACAATCCTTTGCAGGTTTTCAGCGTTTCACCATAATTGTGATAACGTGTGTATGTGCCTACTGAAACCAAATATGGCTGCTACGGACATAACTATGCTGAGGCGTAGCTGACTTGGTGTTGCCTATTTTTGTCAGTGGAGACTGACAAGAAGCCATTCTTCTAAGTATCATCCCACCATCATTTCTCCATTGTTTAAAAATGCAAGGAAATTTTGCAAATTGGCATTATAATTAGTAGCTGGAGGGTACTTTTTTGTTTTGTGGGGTCGGTCAGGATGGGTGTTCAGGCCCTCTGTCAGATCGCTGGTTTGTTTTTATTATCCCCAGAGAAGAGTAGTGGGCATGTGTTTGGCAGGTGAAAAGTGCGGATTCTGTTTCAGAGAATTAAACAGGATCCGCATGGTCATCTCATTCCTTTAAGAATCCTTTGCTTCATCAGCTGCGATTCCACCATGTTTCTGTATACTCCTCTATGCGTGGGCACAGGTACCCAGCTTGTTCCAAGAATTATGCTGGAGAGTTTTCAAATTAACCAGTACGTTCAAAATTATTTGCAGGTTTTCAGCGTTTCACCATAATTTTGATAACATTTGTATGTCCCTCCTGAAATCCAAGAAGGCTGCGACGGACATAACTATGCTGAGGAGTAGCTGACTTCGTGTTGCCTATTTTTGTTAGTGGAGACAGACAAGAAGCCATTCTTCTAAGTATGATCCCACCACCGTTTTTCCATTGTTTTAAAATGCAGGGAAATTTTGCAAGTTAGCATTATAATTAGTAGCTGGAGGGTACGGTTTTTTTTTGTGTGTGTGGTCGATGTGGATGGGGGGAGTCAGGCCCTCTGTCAGTTCGCTGGTTAGTTTTTATTATCCCCAGAGAGGAGAAGTGGGCATGTGTTTGGCAGGTGAAAAGGGCGGATTCTGTTTCAGAGCATTAACGATGATCCCCATGGTCATCCCGTTCCTTTAATAATCCTTTACTTCATCAGCTGGAAATCCACCATGTTTCTATATACTCCTCTTTGCGTGGGAACAGGTAACTGCCTTGATCCAAGAAGTATGCCGCAGAGCTTTTCAATTAACCACTACGTTGAAAATTATTTGCAGATGTTCAGCGTTTCGCCATAGTTGTGAGAACCTTTGTTTGTGCCTCCTGAAACCCAAGAAGGCAGCCACGGACATAACTATGCTGAGGAGTAGCTGACTTGATGTTGCCTATTTTTGTTAGTGGAGACTGACAAGAAGCCATTCTTCTAAGTATCATCCCACCACCATTTTTCCATTGTTTTAAAATGCAGGGAAATTTTGCAAGTTAGCTTTATAATTAGTAGCTGGAGGGTACGGTTTTTTCTTTGTGTGTGGTCGATGTGGATGGCGGTGGTCAGGCCCTCTGTCAGTTTGCTGGTTAGTTTTTATTATCCCCAGAGAGGAGAAGTGGGCATGTGTTTGGCAGGTGAAAAGGGCGGACTCTGTTTCAGAGAATTAACGATGATCCCCATGGTCATCCCGTTCCTTTAATAATCCTTTACTTCATCAGCTGGAAATCCACCATGGATCTATATACTCCTGTTTGCATGGGAACAGGTAACTGGCTTGTTCCAAGAAGTATGCCGCAGAGCTTTTCAATTAACCAGTACGTTGAAAATTATTTGCAGGTGTTCAGCGTTTCACCATAATTGTGATAACGTTTGTTTGTGCCTCCTGAAACCCAAGAAGGCTGCGACGGACATAACTATGCTGAGGCGTAGCTGACTTGGTGTTGCCTATTTTTGTTAGTGGAGACTGACAAGAAGCCATTCTTCTAAGTATCATCCCACCACCATTTTTCCATTGTTTTAAAATGCAGGGAAATTTTGCAAGTTAGCATTATAATTAGTAGCTGGAGGGTACGGTTTTTTTTTGTGTGTGTGTTCGATGTGGATGGGGGGGGTCAGGCCCTCTGTCAGTTCGCTGGTTAGTTTTTATTATCCCCAGAGAGGAGAAGTGGGCATGTGTTTGGCAGGTGAAAAGGGCGGATTCTGTTTCAGAGAATTAACGATGATCCCCATGGTCATCCCGTTCCTTTAATAATCCTTTACTTCATCAGCTGGATATCCATCATGGTTCTCTATACTCCTCTTTGCGTGGGAACAGGTAACTGGCTTGTTCCAAGAAGTATGCCGCAGAGCTTTTCAATTAACCACTACGTTGAAAATTATTTGCAGGTGTTCAGCGTTTTACCATAATTGTGAGAACCTTTGTTTGTGCCTCCTGAAACCCAAGCAGGCTGCGACGGACATAGCTATGCTGAGGAGTAGCTGACTTGGTGTTGCCTAATTTTGTTAGTGGAGACTGACAAGAAGCCATTCTTCTAAGTATCATCCCACCACCATTTTTCCATTGTTTTAAAATGCAGGGAAATTTTGCAAGTTAGCATTATAATTAGTAGCTGGAGGGTAAGGTTTTTTTTTTTGAGTTTGGTCGATGTGGATGGGGGGGGGGTCAGGCCTTCTGTCAGTTCGCTGGTTAGTTTTTATTATCCCCAGAGAGGAGAAGTGGGCATGTGTTTGGCAGGTGAAAAGGGCGGATTCTGTTTCATAGAATTAACGATGATCCCCATGGTCATCCCTTTCCTTTAATAATCCTTTACTTCATCAGCTGGAAATCCACCATGGTTCTCTATACTCCTCGTTGCGTGGGAACAGGTAACTGCCTTGTTCCAAGAAGTATGCCGCAGAGCTTTTCAATTAACCACTACGTTGAAAATTATTTGCAGGTGTTCAGCGTTTCACCATAATTGTGAGAACCTTTGTTTGTGCCTCCTGAAACCCAAGAAGGCTGCGACGGACATAACTATGCTGAGGAGTAGCTGACTTGGTGTTGCCTATTTTTGTTAGTGGAGACTGACAAGAAGCCGTTCTTCTAAGTCTCATCCCACCACCATTTTACCATTGTTTTAAAATGCAGGGAAATTTTGCAAGTTAGCATTATAATTAGTAGCTGGAGGGTCCGGTTTTTTTTTTTTTGTGTAGTCGATGTGGATGGTGGGGGTCAGGCCCTCTGTCAGTTCGCTGGTTAGTTTTTATTATCCCCAGAGAGGAGAAGTGGGCATGTGTTTGGCAGGTGAAAAGGGCGGATTCTGTTTCAGAGTATTAACGATGATCCCCATGGTCATCCCGTTCCTTTAATAATCCTTTACTTCATCAGCTGGAAATCCACCATGGTTCTCTATACTCCTCTTTGCGTGGGAACAGGTAACTGGCTTGTTCCAAGAAGTATGCCGCAGAGCTTTTCAATTAACCAGTACGTTGAAAATTATTTGCAGGTGTTCAGCGTTTCACCATAATTGTGATAACGTTTGTTTGTGCCTCCTGAAACCCAAGAAGGCTGCGACGGACATAACTATGCTGAGGCGTAGCTGACTTGCTTTTGCCTATTTTTGTTAGTGGAGACTGACAAGAATCCATTCTTGTAAGTATCGTCTCAACATCATTTTTCCATTGTTTAAAAATGCAGGAAAATTTTGCAAGTTAGCATTATAATTAGTAGCTGGAGGCTACGGTGTTTTTTTTTTTTTTTTTCCTGTGGTGTTGGTGTGGATGTGTTGGTCAGGCCCTCTGTCAGTTCCCCGGTTGGTTTTTATGATCCCCAGAGAGGAGAAGTGGCTATTAGTATGGCAGGTGAAAACTGCGGATCTGTTTCAGAGAATTAAACAGGATCCGCATGGTAATCCCGTTCCTTTAAGAATCCTTTGCTTCATGAGCTGGGAATCCACCATGGTTCTATATACTTGTCTATGCGTGGGCACAGGAAACTGGCTAGTTCCAAGAAGTATGCCTCAGAGCTTTTCAATGAACCAGTATGTTGACAATCCTTTGCAGGTTTTCAGCGTTTCACCATAATTGTGATAACGTGTGTATGTGCCTACTGAAACCAAATATGGCTGCTACGGACATAACTATGCTGAGGCGTAGCTGACTTGGTGTTGCCTATTTTTGTCAGTGGAGACTGACAAGAAGCCATTCTTCTAAGTATCATCCCACCATCATTTCTCCATTGTTTAAAAATGCAAGGAAATTTTGCAAATTGGCATTATACTTAGTAGCTGGAGGGTACTTTTTTGTTTTGTGGGGTCGGTCAGGATGGGTGTTCAGGCCCTCTGTCAGATCGCTGGTTTGTTTTTATTATCCCCAGAGAAGAGTAGTGGGCATGTGTTTGGCAGGTGAAAAGTGCGGATTCTGTTTCAGAGAATTAAACAGGATCCGCATGGTCATCTCATTCCTTTAAGAATCCTTTGCTTCATCAGCTGCGATTCCACCATGTTTCTGTATACTCCTCTGTGCGTGGGCACAGGTACCTAGCTTGTTCCAAGAATTATGCTGGAGAGTTTTCAAATTAACCAGTACGTTCAAAATTATTTGCAGGTTTTCAGCGTTTCACCATAATTTTGATAACATTTGTATGTCCCTCCTGAAACCCAAGAAGGCAGCGACGGACATAACTATGCTGAGGAGTAGCTGACTTGGTGTTGCCTATTTTTGTTAGTGGAGACTGACAAGAAGCCATTCTTCTAAGTATCATCCCACCACCATTTTTCCATTGTTTTAAAATGCAGGGAAATTTTGCAAGTTAGCATTATAATTAGTAGCTGGAGGGTACGATTTTTTTGTTTGTGTGTGGTGGATGTGGATGGGGGGGTCAGGCCCTCTGTCAGTTCGCTGGTTAGTTTTTATTCTCCCCAGAGAGGAGAAGTGGGCATGTGTTTGGGAGGTGAAAAGGGCGGATTCTGTTTCAGAGAATTAACGATGATCACCATGGTCATCCCGTTCCTTTAATAATCCTTTACTTCATCAGCTGGAAATCCACCATGGTTCTCTATACTCCTCTTTGCGTGGGAACAGGTAACTGGCTTGTTCCAAGAAGTATGCCGCAGAGCTTTTCAATTAACCAGTACGTTGAAAATTATTTGCAGGTGTTCAGCGTTTCACCATAATTGTGATAACGTTTGTTTGTGCCTCCTGAAACCCAAGAAGGCTGCGACGGACATAACTATGCTGAGCAGTAGCTGACTTCGTTTTGCCTATTTTTGTTAGTGGAGACTGACAAGAATCCATTCTTGTAAGTATCGTCTCACCATCATTTTTCCATTGTTCAAAAATGCAGGAAAATTTTGCAAGTTAGCATTATAATTAGTAGCTGGAGGCTACTGTGTTTTTTTTTTTTGTTTTCCTGTGGTGTTGGTGTGGATGTGTTGGTCAGGCCCTCTGTCAGTTCCCCGGTTGGTTTTTATTATCCCCAGAGAAGAGAGGTGGGTATTAGTATGGCAGGTGAAAACTGCGGATCTGTTTCAGAGAATTAAACAGGATCCGCATGGTAATCCCGATCCTTTAAGAATCCTTTGCTTCATGAGCTGGGAATCCACCATGGTTCTATATACTTGTCTATGCGTGGGCACAGGAAGCTGGCTAGTTCCAAGAAGTATGCCTCAGAGCTTTTCAATTAACCAGTATGTTGACAATCCTTTGTAGGTTTTCAGCGTTTCACCATAATTGTGATAATGTGTGTATGTGCCTACTAAAACCAAATATGGCTGCTACGGACATAACTATGCTGAGGCGTAACTGACTTGGTGTTGCCTATTTTTGTCAGTGGAGACTGACAAGAAGCCATTCTTCTAAGTATCATCCCACCATCATTTCTCCATTGTTTAAAAATGCAGGGAAATTTTGCAAATTGGCATTATAATTAGTAGCTGGAGGGTACTTTTTTGTTTTGTGGGGTCGGTCAGGATGGGTGTTCAGGCCCTCTGTCAGATCGCTGGTTTGTTTTTATTATCCCCAGAGAAGAGTAGTGGGCATGTGTTTGGCAGGTGAAAAGTGCGGATTCTGTTTCAGAGAATTAAACAGGATCCGCATGGTCATCTCATTCCTTTAAGAATCCTTTGCTTCATCAGCTGGGATTCCACCATGTTTCTCTATACTCCTCTATGCGTGGGCACAGGTACCTAGCTTGTTCCAAGAATTATGATGGAGAGTTTTCAAATTAACCAGTACGTTGAAAATTATTTGCAGGTGTTCAGCGTTTCACCAGAATTGTGAGAACCTTTGTTTGTGCCTCCTGAAACCCAAGAAGGCTGCGACGGACATAACTATGCTGAGGAGTAGCTGATTTGGTGTTGCCTATTTTTGTTAGTGGAGACTGATAAGAAGCCATTCTTCTAAGTATCATCCCACCACCATTTTTCCATTGTTTTAAAATGCAGGGAAATTTTGCAAGTTAGCATTATAATTAGTAGCTGGAGGGTACGGTTTTTAATTTTTGTGTGGTCGATGTGGATGGTGGGGGTGGGGCCCTCTGTCAGTTCGCTGGTTAGTTTTTATTATCCCCAGAGAGGAGAAGTGGGCATGTGTTTGGCAGGTGAAGAGGGCGGATTCTCTTTCAGAGAAGTAACGATGATCCCCATTGTCATCCCGTTCCTTCAATAATCCTTTACTTCATCAGCTGGAAATCCACCATGGTTCTATATACTCCTCTTTGCGTGGGAACAGGTAACTGCCTTGTTCCAAGAAGTATGCCGCAGAGCTTTTCAATTAACCAGTACTTTGAAAATTATTTGCAGGTGTTCAGCGTTTCACCATAATTGTGAGACCCTTTGTTTGTGCCTCCTGAAACCCAAGAAGGCTGCGATGGACATAACTATGCTGAGGCGTAGCTGACTTGGTTTTGCCTATTTTTGTTAGTGGAGTCTGACAAGAATAAATTCTTGTAAGTATCATCTCACCATCATTTTTCCATTGTTTAAAAATGCAGGTAAATTTTGCAAGTTAGCATTATAATTAGTAGCTGGAGGCTTCGGTGTTTTTTTTTTTTTTTTCCTGTGGGGTCGGTGTGGATGTGTTGGTCAGGCCCTCTGTCAGTTCGCTGGTTTGTTTTTATTATCCCCAGAGAGGAGAAGTGGGTATTAGTATGGCAGGTGAAAACTGCGGATCTGTTTCAGAGAATTAAACAGGATCCGCATGGTAATCCCGTTCCTTTAAGAATCCTTTGCTTCATGAGCTGGGAATCCACCATGGTTCTATATACTCCTCTTTGCGTGGGAACAGGTAACTGGCTTGTTCCAAGAAGTATGCCTCAGAGCTTTTCAATTAACCAGTATGTTGAAAATCCTTTGCAGGTTTTCAGCGTTTCACCATAATTGTGATAACGTGTGTATGTGCCTACTGAAACCAAATATGGCTGCTACGGACATAACTATGCTGAGGCGTAGCTGACTTGGTGTTGCCTATTTTTGTCAGTGGAGACTGACAAGAAACCATTCTTCTAAGTATGATCCCACCATCATTTCTCCATTGTTTAAAAATGCAGGGAAATTTTGCAAATTGGCATTATAATTAGTAGCTGGAGGGTACTTTTTTGTTTTGTGGGGTCGGTCAGGATGGGTGTTCAGGCCCTCTGTCAGATCGCTGGTTTGTTTTTATTATCCCCAGAGAAGAGTAGTGGGCATGTGTTTGGCAGGTGAAAAGTGCGGATTCTGTTTCAGAGAATTAAACAGGATCCGCATGGTCATCTCATTCCTTTAAGAATCCTTTGCTTCATCAGCTGGGATTCCACCATGTTTCTATATACTCCTCTATGCGTGGGCACAGGTACCTGGCTTGTTCCAAGAATTATGCTGGAGATTTTTCAAATTAACCAGTACGTTGATAATTATTTGCAGGTTTTCAGCCTTTCACCATAATTTTGATAACGTTTGTATGTCCCTTCTGAAACCCAAGAAGGCTGCGACGGACATAACTATGCTGAGGAGTAGCTGACTTGGTGTTGCCTATTTTTGTTAGTGGAGACTGACAAGAAGCCATTCTTCTAAGTATGATCCCACCACCATTTTTCCACTGTTTTAAAATGCAGGGAAATTTTGCAAGTTAGCATTATAATTAGTAGCTGGAGGGTACGGTTTTTTTTTTTTTTGTGTGTGGTCGATGTGGATGGGGGGGTCAGGCCCTGTGTCAGTTCGCTGGTTAGTTTTTATTATCCCCAGAGAGGAGAAGTGGGCATGTGTTTGGCAGGTGAAAAGGGCGGATTCTGTTTCAGAGAATTAACGATGATCCCCATGGTCATCCCATTCCTTTAATAATCCTTTACTTCATCAGCTGGAAATCCACCATGGTTCTCTATACTCCTCTTTGCGTGGGAACAGGTAACTGGCTTGTTCCAAGAAGAATGCCGCAGAGCTTTTTAATTAACCACTACGTTGAAAATTATTTGCAGGTGTTCAGTGTTTCACCATAATTGTCATAACGTGTGTTTGTGCCTCCTGAAACCCAAGAAGGCTGCGACGGACATAACTATGCTGAGGAGTAGCTGACTTGGTGTTGCCTATTTTTGTTAGTGGAGACAGACAAGAAGCCATTCTTCTAAGTATCATCCCACCACCATTTTTCCATTGTTTTAAAATGCAGGGAAATTTTGCAAGTTAGCATTATAATTAGTAGCTGGAGGTACGGTTTTTTTGTGTGTGTGTGGTGGATGTGGATGGGGGGGGTCAGGCCCTCTGTCAGTTCACTGGTTAGTTTTTATTATCCCCAGAGAGGGGAAGTGGGAATGTGTTTGGCAGGTGAAAAGGGCGAATTCTGTTTCAGAGAATTAACTATGATCCCCATGGTCATGCCTTTCCTTTAATAATCCTTTACTTCATCAGCTGGAAATCCACCATTGTTCTCTATACTCCTCTTTGTGTGGGAACAGGTAACTGCCTTGTTCCAAGAAGTATGCCGCAGAGCTTTTCAATTAACCACTACGTTGAAAATTATTTGTAGGTGTTCAGCGTTTCACCATAATTGTAGGAACCTTTGTTTGTGCCTCCTGAACCCCAAGAAGGCTGCGACGGACATAACTATGCTGAGGAGTAGCTGACTTGGTGTTGCCTATTTTTGTTAGTGGAGACTGACAAGAAGCCATTCTTCTAAGTATCATCCCACCACCATTTTTCCATTGTTTTAAAATGCAGGGAAATTTTGCAAGTTAGCATTATAATTAGTAGCTGGAGGCTACGGTGTTTTTTTTTTTTTTTTCTGTGGGGTTGGTGTGGATGTGTTCGTCAGGCCCTCTGTCAGTTCGCTGGTTAGTTTTTATTATCCCGAGAGAGGAGAAGTGGGTATTAGTATGGCAGGTGAAAACTGCGGATCTGTTTCAGAGAATTAAACAGGATCCGCATGGTAATCCCGTTCCTTTAAGAATCCTTTGCTTCATGACCTGGGAATCCACCATGGTTCTATATACTTGTCTATGCGTGGGCACAGGAACCTGGCTAGTTCCAAGAAGTATGCCTCAGAGCTTTTCAATGAACCAGTATGTTGACAATCCTTTGCAGGTTTTCAGCGTTTCACCATAATTGTGATAACGTGTGTATGTGCCTACTGAAACCAAATATGGCTGCTACGGACATAACTATGCTGAGGCGTAGCTGACTTGGTGTTGCCTATTTTTGTCAGTGGAGACTGACAAGAAGCCATTCTTCTAAGTATCATCCCACCATCATTTCTCCATTGTTTAAAAATGCAGGGAAATTTTGCAAATTGGCATTATATTTAGTAGCTGGAGGGTACTTTTTTGTTTTGTGGGGTCGGTCAGGATGGGTGTTCAGGCCCTCTGTCAGATCGCTGGTTTGTTTTTATTATCCCCAGAGAAGAGTAGTGGGCATGTGTTTGGCAGGTGAAAAGTGCGGATTCTGTTTCAGAGAATTAAACAGGATCCGCATGGTCAACTCATTCCTTTAAGAATCCTTTGCTTCATCAGCTGGGATTCCACCATGTTTCTATATACTCCTCTATGCGTGGGCACAGGTACCTGGCTTGATCCAAGAATTATGCTGGAGAGTTTTCAAATTCACCAGTACGTTGAAAATTATTTGCAGGTTTTCAGTGTTTCACCATTATATTGATAACGTATGTAGGTCCCTCCTGAAACCCAAGAAGGCTGCGACGGACATAACTATGCTGAGGAGTAGCTGACTTGGTGTTGCCTATTTTTGTTAGTGGAGACAGACAAGAAGCCATTCTTCTAAGTATCATCCCACCACCATTTTTCCATTGTTTTAAAATGCAGGGAAATTTTGCAAGTTAGCATTATAATTAGTAGCTGGAGGGTACGGTTTTCTTTTTGTGTGTGTGGTCGATGTGGATGGGGGGGTCAGGCCCTCTGTCAGTTCGCTGGTTAGTTTTTATTATCCCCAGAGAGGAGAAGTGGGCATGTGTTTGGCAGGTGAAAAGGGCGGATACTGTTTCAGAGAATTAACGTTGATCCCCATGGTCATCCCGTTCCTTTAATAATCCTTTACTTTTCAGCTGGAAATCCACCATGGTTCTATATACTCCTCTTTGCGTGGTAACAGGTAACTGGCTTGTTCCAAGAAGTATGCCGCAGAGCTTTTCAATTAACCACTACGTTGAAAATTATTTGCAGGTGTTCAGCGTTTCACCATAATTATGATAACGTTTGTTAGTGCCTCCTGAAACCCTAGAAGGCTGCGACGGACATAACTATGCTGAGGAGTAGCTGACTTAGTTTTGCCTATTTTTGTTAATGGAGACTGACAGGAATCCATTCTTGTAAGTATCATCTCACCATCATTTTTCCATTGTTTAATAATGCAGGAAAATTTTGCAAGTTAGCATTATAATTAGTAGCTGGTGGCTACGGTGTTTTTTTTTTTTTTTCCTGTGGTGTCGGTGTGAATGTGTTGGTCAGGCCCTCTGTCAGTTCCCCGGTTGGTTTTTGTTATCCCCAGAGAGGAGAAGTGGGTATTAGTATGGCAGGTGAAAACTGCGGATCTGTTTCAGAGAATTAAACAGGACCCGCAGGGTAATCCCGTTCCTTTAAGAATCCTTTGCTTCATGAGCTCGGAATCCACCATGGTTCTATATACTTGTCTATGCGTGGGCACAGGAAACTGGCTAGTTCCAAGAAGTATGCCTCAGAGATTTTCAATTAACCAGTATGTTGACAATCCTTTGCAGGTTTTCAGCGTTTCACCATAATTGTGATAACGTGTGTATGTGCCTACTGAAACCAAATATGGCTGATACGGACATAACTATGCTGAGGCGTAGCTGACGTGGTGTTGCCTATTTTTGTCAGTGGAGACTGACAAGAAGCCATTCTTCTAAGTATCATCCCACCATCATTTCTCCATTGTTTAAAAATGCAGGGAAATTTTGCAAATTGGCATTATAATTAGTAGATGGAGGGTACGGTTTCTTTTTGTGGGTGTGGTCGATGTGGATGGGTGGGTGTCAGGCCCTCTGTCAGTTCGCTGGTTAGTTTTTATTATCCCCAGAGAGGAGAAGTGGGCATGTGTTTGGCAGGGAAAAGGGCGGATTCTGTTTCAGAGAATTAACGATGATCCCCATGGTCATCCCTTTCCTTTAATAATCCTTTACTTCATCTGCTGGAAATCCACCATGGTTCTCTATACTCATCTTTGCGTGGCAACAGGTAACTGCCTTGTTCCAAGAAGTATGCCGCAGAGCTTTTCAATTAACCACTACGTTGAAAATTATTTGCAGGTGTTCAGCGTTTCTCCACAATTGTGAGAACCTTTGTTTGTGCCTCCTGAAACCCAAGAAGGCTGCGACGGACATAACTATGCTGAGGAGTATCTGACTTGGTGTTGCCTATTTTTGTTAGTGGAGACTGAGAAGAAGCCATTCTTCTAAGTATCATCCCCCCCTATTTTTCCATTGTTTTAAAATGCAGGGAAATTTTGCAAGTTAGCATTATAATTAGTAGATGGAGGGTCCGGTTTTTTTTTTCTGTGTGGTCCATGTGGATGGTGGGGGTCAGGCCCTCTGTAAGTTCCCTGGTTAGTTTTTATTATCCCCAGAGAGGAGAAGTGGGCATGTGTTTGGCAGGTGAAAAGGGCGGATTCTGTTTCAGAGAATTAACGATGATCCCCATGGTCATCCCGTTCCTTTAATAATCCTTTACTTCATCAGCTGGAAATCCACCATGGTTCTATATACTCCTCTTTGCGTGGGAACAGGTAACTGGCTTGTTCCAAGAAGTATGCCGCAGAGCTTTTCAATTAACCACTACGTTGAAAATTATTTGCAGGTGTTCAGCGTTTCACCATAATTGTGATAACGTCTGTTTGTGCCTCCTGAAACCCAAGAAGGCTGCGACGGACATAACTATGCTGAGGAGTAGCTGACTTGGTGTTGCCTATTTTTGTTAGTGGAGACTGACAAGAAGCCATTCTTCTAAGTATCATCCCACCACCATTTTTCCATTGTTTTAAAATGCAGGGAAATTTTGCAAGTTAGCATTATAATTAGTAGCTGGAGGGTACGGTTTTCTTTTTGTGTGTGTGGTCGATGTGGATGGGGGGGTCAGGCCCTCTGTCAGTTCGCTGGTTAGTTTTTATTATCCCCAGAGAGGAGAAGTGGGCATGTGTTTGGCAGGTGAAAAGGGCGGATACTGTTTCAGAGAATTAACGTTGATCCCCATGGTCATCCCGTTCCTTTAATAATCCTTTACTTTTCAGCTGGAAATCCACCATGGTTCTATATACTCCTCTTTGCGTGGTAACAGGTAACTGGCTTGTTCCAAGAAGTATGCCGCAGAGCTTTTCAATTAACCACTACGTTGAAAATTATTTGCAGGTGTTCAGCGTTTCACCATAATTATGATAACGTTTGTTAGTGCCTCCTGAAACCCTAGAAGGCTGCGACGGACATAACTATGCTGAGGAGTAGCTGACTTAGTTTTGCCTATTTTTGTTAATGGAGACTGACAGGAATCCATTCTTGTAAGTATCATCTCACCATCATTTTTCCATTGTTTAATAATGCAGGAAAATTTTGCAAGTTAGCATTATAATTAGTAGCTGGAGGCTACGGTGTTTTTTTTTTTTTTTCCTGTGGTGTCGGTGTGAATGTGTTGGTCAGGCCCTCTGTCAGTTCCCCGGTTGGTTTTTGTTATCCCCAGAGAGGAGAAGTGGGTATTAGTATGGCAGGTGAAAACTGCGGATCTGTTTCAGAGAATTAAACAGGACCCGCAGGGTAATCCCGTTCCTTTAAGAATCCTTTGCTTCATGAGCTCGGAATCCACCATGGTTCTATATACTTGTCTATGCGTGGGCACAGGAAACTGGCTAGTTCCAAGAAGTATGCCTCAGAGATTTTCAATTAACCAGTATGTTGACAATCCTTTGCAGGTTTTCAGCGTTTCACCATAATTGTGATAACGTGTGTATGTGCCTACTGAAACCAAATATGGCTGATACGGACATAACTATGCTGAGGCGTAGCTGACGTGGTGTTGCCTATTTTTGTCAGTGGAGACTGACAAGAAGCCATTCTTCTAAGTATCATCCCACCATCATTTCTCCATTGTTTAAAAATGCAGGGAAATTTTGCAAATTGGCATTATAATTAGTAGATGGAGGGTACGGTTTCTTTTTGTGGGTGTGGTCGATGTGGATGGGTGGGTGTCAGGCCCTCTGTCAGTTCGCTGGTTAGTTTTTATTATCCCCAGAGAGGAGAAGTGGGCATGTGTTTGGCAGGGAAAAGGGCGGATTCTGTTTCAGAGAATTAACGATGATCCCCATGGTCATCCCTTTCCTTTAATAATCCTTTACTTCATCTGCTGGAAATCCACCATGGTTCTCTATACTCCTCTTTGCGTGGCAACAGGTAACTGCCTTGTTCCAAGAAGTATGCCGCAGAGCTTTTCAATTAACCACTACGTTGAAAATTATTTGCAGGTGTTCAGCGTTTCTCCACAATTGTGAGAACCTTTGTTTGTGCCTCCTGAAACCCAAGAAGGCTGCGACGGACAGAACTATGCTGAGGAGTATCTGACTTGGTGTTGCCTATTTTTGTTAGTGGAGACTGAGAAGAAGCCATTCTTCTAAGTATCATCCCCCCCTATTTTTCCATTGTTTTAAAATGCAGGGAAATTTTGCAAGTTAGCATTATAATTAGTAGATGGAGGGTCCGGTTTTTTTTTTCTGTGTGGTCCATGTGGATGGTGGGGGTCAGGCCCTCTGTAAGTTCCCTGGTTAGTTTTTATTATCCCCAGAGAGGAGAAGTGGGCATGTGTTTGGCAGGTGAAAAGGGCGGATTCTGTTTCAGAGAATTAACGATGATCCCCATGGTCATCCCGTTCCTTTAATAATCCTTTACTTCATCAGCTGGAAATCCACCATGGTTCTATATACTCCTCTTTGCGTGGGAACAGGTAACTGGCTTGTTCCAAGAAGTATGCCGCAGAGCTTTTCAATTAACCACTACGTTGAAAATTATTTGCAGGTGTTCAGCGTTTCACCATAATTGTGATAACGTCTGTTTGTGCCTCCTGAAACCCAAGAAGGCTGCGACGGACATAACTATGCTGAGGAGTAGCTGACTTGGTGTTGCCTATTTTTGTTAGTGGAGACTGACAAGAAGCCATTCTTCTAAGTATCATCCCACCACCATTTTTCCATTGTTTTAAAATGTAGGAAATTTTGCAAGTTAGCATTATAATTAGTAGCTGGAAAGTACGGTTTTTTTTTTGTGTGTGTGTGGTCGAGGTGGATGGGGGGGTCAGGCCCTCTGTCAGTTCGCTGGTTAATTATTATTATCCCCAGAGAGGAGAAGTGGGCATGTGTTTGGCAGGTGAAAAGGGCGGATTCTGTTTCAGAGAATTAACGATGATCCCCATGGTCACCCGTTCCTTTAATAATCCTTTACTTCATCAGCTAGAAATCCACCATGGTTCTATATACTCCTCCTTGCGTGGGAACAGGTAACTGGCTTGTTGTAAGAAGTATGCCGCAGAGCTTTTCAATTAACCAGTACGTTGAAAATTATTTGCAGGTGTTCAGCGTTTCACCATAATTGTGACAACTTTTGTTTGTGCCCCCTGAAACCCAAGAAGGCTGCGACGGACATAACTATGCTGAGGCATAGCTGACTTGGTTTTGCCTATTTTTGTTAGTGGAGACTGACAAGAATCCATTCTTGTAAGTATCATCTCACCATCATTTTTCCATTGTTTAAAAAGGCAGGAAAATTTTGCAAGTTAGCATTATAATTAGTAGCTGGAGGCTACGGTGTTTTTTTTTTTTTTTTTTCCTGTGGGATCGGTGTGGATGTGTTGGTCAGGCCCTCTGTCAGTTCCCCGGTTGGTTTTTATGATCCCCAGAGAGGAGAAGTGGGTATTAGTATGGGAGGTGAAAACTGCGGATCTGTTTCAGAGAATTAAACAGGATCCGCATGGTAATCCCGTTCCTTTAAGAATCCTTTGCTTCATGAACTGGGAATCCACCATGGTTCTATATACTTGTCTATGCGTGGGCACAGGAAACTGGCTAGTTCCAAGAAGTATGCCTCAGAGCTTTTCAATTAACCAGTATGTTGACAATCCTTTGCAGGTTTTCAGCGTTTCACCATAATTGTGATAACGTGTGTATGTGCCTACTGAAACCAAATATGGCTGCTACGGACATAACTATGCTGAGGCGTAGCTGACTTGGTGTTGCCTATTTTTGTCAGTGGAGACTGACAAGAAGCCATTCTTCTAAGTACAATCCCACCATCATTTCTCCGTTGTTTAAAAATGCAGGGAGATTTTGCAAATTGGCATTATAATTAGTAGCTGGAGGGTACTTTTTTGTTTTGTGGGGTCGGTCAGGATGGGTGTTCACCCCTCTGTCAGATCGCTGGTTTGTTTTTATTATCCCCAGAGAAGAGTAGTGGGCATGTGTTTAGCAGGTGAAAAGGGCGGATTCTGTTTCAGAGCATTAAACAGGATCCGCATGGTCATCTCATTCCTTTAAGAATACTTTGCTTCATCAGCTAGGATTCCACCATGTTTCTATATACTCCTCTATGCGTGGGCACAGGTACCTGGCTTGTTCCATGAATTATGCTGGAGAGTTTTCAAATTAACCAGTACGGTGAAAATTATTTGCAGGTTTTCAGCGTTTCACCATAATTTTGATAACGTTTGTATATCCCTCCTGAAACCAAAGAAGGCTGCGACGGACATAACTATGCTGAGGAGTAGCTGACTTGGTGTTGCCTATTTTTGTTAGTGGAGACAGACAAGAAGCCATTCTTCTAAGTATGATCCCACCACCATTTTTCCATTGTTTTAAAATGCAGGGAAATTTTGCAATTAGCATTATAATTAGTAGCTGGAGGGTACGGTTTTTTTTGTGTGTGTGGTCGATGTGGATGGGGTGGGGTCAGGCCCTCTGTCAGTTCGCTGGTTAGTTTTTATTATCCCCAGAGAGGAGAAGTGGGCATGTGTTTGGCAGGTGAAAAGGGCGGATTCTGTTTCAGAGAATTAACGATGATCCCCATGGTCATCCCGTTCCTTTAATAATCCTTTACTTTATCAGCTGGAAATCCACCATGGTTCTCTATACTCCTCTTTGCGTGGGAACAGGTAACTGCCTTGTTCCAAGAAGTATGCCGCAGAGCTTTTCAATTAACCACTACGTTGAAAATTATTTGCAGGTGTTCAGCGTTTCACCATAATTGTGATAACGTGTGTTTGTGCCTCCTGAAACCCAAGAAGGCTGCGACGGACATAACTATGCTGAGGAGTAGCTGACTTGGTGTTGCCTATTTTTGTTAGTGGAGACTGACAAGAAGCCACTCTTCTAAGTATGATCCCACCACCATTTTTCCATTGTTTTAAAATGCAGGGAAATTTTGCAAGTTAGCATTATAATTAGTAGCTGGAGGGTACGGTTTTTTTTTTTGTGTGGTCGATGTGGATGGTGGGGGTCAGGCCCTCTGTCAGTTCGATGGTTAGTTTTTATTATCCCCAGAGGGGAGAAGTGGGCATGTGTTTGGCAGGTGAAAAGGGGGGATTCAGTTTCAGAGAATTAACGATGATCCCCATGGTCATCCCGTTCCTTTAATAATCCTTTACTTCATCAGCTGGAAATCCACCATGGTTCTCTATACTCCTCTTTGCGTGGGAACAGGTAACTGCCTTTTTCCCAGAAGTATGCCGCAGAGTTTTCAATTAATCACTACGTTGAAAATTATTTGCAGGTGTTCAGCGTTTCACCATAATTGTGATAACGTTTGTTTGTGCCTCCTGAAACCCAAGAATGCTGCGATGGACATAGCTATGCTGAGGAGTAGCTGACTTGGTGTTGCCTATTTTTGTTAGTGGAGACTGACAAGAAGCCATTCTTCTAAGTATCATCCCACCACCATTTTTCCATTGTTTTAAAATGCAGGGAAATTTTGCAAGTTAGCATTATAATTAATAGCTGGAGGGTACGGTTTTATTTTTGTGTGTGTGGTCGATGTGGATGGGGGGGTCAGGCCCTCTGTCAGTTCTCTGGTTAGTTTTTATTATCCCCAGAGAGGAGAAGTGGGCATGTGTTTGGCAGGTGAAAAGGGGGGATTCAGTTTCAGAGAATTAACGATGATCCCCATGGTCATCCCGTTCCTTTAATAATCCTTTACTTCATCAGCTGGAAATCCACCATGGTTCTCTATACTCCTCTTTGCGTGGGAACAGGTAACTGCCTTTTTCCCAGAAGTATGCCGCAGAGTTTTCAATTAATCACTACGTTGAAAATTATTTGCAGGTGTTCAGCGTTTCACCATAATTGTGAGAACCTTTGTTTGTGCCTCCTGAAACCCAAGAAGGCTGCTACGGACATAACTATGCTGAGGAGTAGCTGACTTGGTGTTGCCTATTTTTTTTAGTGGAGACTGACAAGAAGCCATTCTTCTAAGTATCATCCCACCACCATTTTTCCATTGTTTTAAAATGCAGGGAAATTTTGCAAGTTAGCATTATAATTAGTAGCTGGAGGGTACGGTTTTTTTTTTTGTGTGGTCGATGTGGATGGTGGGGGTCAGGCCCTCTGTCAGTTCGCTGGTTAGTTTTTATTATCCCCAGAGACGAGAAGTAGGCATGTGTTTAGCAGGTGAAAAGGGCGGATTCTGTTTCAGAGAATTAACGATGATCCCCATGGTCATCCCGTTCCTTTAATAATCCTTTACTTCATCAGCTGGAAATCCACCATGGTTCTCTATACTCCTCTTTGCGTGGGTACAGGTAACTGGCTTGTTCCAAGAAGTATGCCGCAGAGCTTTTCAATTAACCATTACGTTCAAAATTATTTGCAGGTGTTCAGCGTTTCACCATAATTGTGATAACGTTTGTTTGTGCCTCCTGAAACCCAAGAAGGCTGCGACGGACATAACTATGCTGAGGCGTAGCTGACTTGGTTTTGCCTATTTTTGTTAGTGGAGTCTGACAAGAATCCATTCTTGTAAGTAACATCTCACCATCATTTTTCCATTGTTTAAAAATGCAGGGAAATTTTGCAAGTTAGCATTATAATTAGTAGCTGGAGGCTTCGGTGTTTTTTTTTTTTTTTTCCTGTGGGGTCGGTGTGGATGTGTTGGTCCGGCCCTTTGTCAGTTCGCTGGTTTCTTTTTATTATCCCCAGAGAGGAGAAGTGGGTATTAGTATGGCAGGTGTAAACTGCGGATCTGTTTCAGAGAATTAAACAGGATCCGCATGGTAATCCCGTTCCTTTAAGAATCCTTTGCTTCATGAGCTGGGAATCCACCATGGTTCTATATACTTGTCTACGAGTGGGCACAGGAAACTGGCTAGTTCCAAGAAGTATGCCTCAGAGCTTTTAAATTAACCAGTATGTTGACAATCCTTTGCAGGTTTTCAGCGTTTCACCATAATTGTGATAACTTGTGTATGTGCCTACTGAAACCAAATATGGCTGCTACGAACATAACTATGCTGAGGTGTAGCTGACTTGGTGTTGCCTATTTTTGTCAGTGGAGACTGACAAGAAGCCATTCTTCTAAGTATCATCCCACCATCATTTCTCCATTGTTTAAAAATGCAGGGAAATTTTGCAAATTGGCATTATAATTAGTAGCTGGAGGGTACTTTTTTGTTTTGTGGGGTCGGTCAGGATGGGTGTTCACCCCTCTGTCAGATCGCTGATTTGTTTTTATTATCCACAGAGAAGAGTAGTGGGCATGTGTTTGGCAGGTGAAAAGGGCGGATTCTGTTTCAGAGCATTAAACAGGATCCGCATGGTCATCTCATTCCTTTAAGAATCCTTTGCTTCATCAGCTAGGATTCCACCATGTTTCTATATACTCCTCTATGCGTGGGCACAGGTACCTGGCTTGTTCCATGAATTATGCTGGAGAGTTTTCAAATTAACCAGTACGGTGAAAATTATTTGCAGGTTTTCAGCGTTTCACCATAATTTTGATAACGTTTGTATATCCCTCCTGAAACCAAAGAAGGCTGCGACGGACATAACTATGCTGAGGAGTAGCTGACTTGGTGTTGCCTATTTTTGTTAGTGGAGACAGACAAGAAGCCATTCTTCTAAGTATGATCCCACCACCATTTTTCCATTGTTTTAAAATGCAGGGAAATTTTGCAATTAGCATTATAATTAGTAGCTGGAGGGTACGGTTTTTTTTGTGTGTGTGGTCGATGTGGATGGGGTGGGGTCAGGCCCTCTGTCAGTTCGCTGGTTAGTTTTTATTATCCCCAGAGAGGAGAAGTGGGCATGTGTTTGGCAGGTGAAAAGGGCGGATTCTGTTTCAGAGAATTAACGATGATCCCCATGGTCATCCCGTTCCTTTAATAATCCTTTACTTTATCAGCTGGAAATCCACCATGGTTCTCTATACTCCTCTTTGCGTGGGAACAGGTAACTGCCTTGTTCCAAGAAGTATGCCGCAGAGCTTTTCAATTAACCACTACGTTGAAAATTATTTGCAGGTGTTCAGCGTTTCACCATAATTGTGATAACGTGTGTTTGTGCCTCCTGAAACCCAAGAAGGCTGCGACGGACATAACTATGCTGAGGAGTAGCTGACTTGGTGTTGCCTATTTTTGTTAGTGGAGACTGACAAGAAGCCACTCTTCTAAGTATGATCCCACCACCATTTTTCCATTGTTTTAAAATGCAGGGAAATTTTGCAAGTTAGCATTATAATTAGTAGCTGGAGGGTACGGTTTTTTTTTGTGTGTGGTCGATGTGGATGGTGGGGGTCAGGCCCTCTGTCAGTTCGATGGTTAATTTTTATTATCCCCAGAGGGGAGAAGTGGGCATGTGTTTGGCAGGTGAAAAGGGGGGATTCAGTTTCAGAGAATTAACGATGATCCCCATGGTCATCCCGTTCCTTTAATAATCCTTTACTTCATCAGCTGGAAATCCACCATGGTTCTCTATACTCCTCTTTGCGTGGGAACAGGTAACTGCCTTTTTCCCAGAAGTATGCCGCAGAGTTTTCAATTAATCACTACGTTGAAAATTATTTGCAGGTGTTCAGCGTTTCACCATAATTGTGATAACGTTTGTTTGTGCCTCCTGAAACCCAAGAATGCTGCGATGGACATAGCTATGCTGAGGAGTAGCTGACTTGGTGTTGCCTATTTTTGTTAGTGGAGACTGACAAGAAGCCATTCTTCTAAGTATCATCCCACCACCAATTTTCCATTGTTTTAAAATGCAGGGAAATTTTGCAAGTTAGCATTATAATTAATAGCTGGAGGGTACGGTTTTTTTTTTGTGTGTGTGGTCTATGTGGATGGGGGGGTCAGGCCCTCTGTCAGTTCTCTGGTTAGTTTTTATTATCCCCAGAGAGGAGAAGTGGGCATGTGTTTGGCAGGTGAAAAGGGGGGATTCAGTTTCAGAGAATTAACGATGATCCCCATGGTCATCCCGTTCCTTTAATAATCCTTTACTTCATCAGCTGGAAATCCACCATGGTTCTCTATACTCCTCTTTGCGTGGGAACAGGTAACTGCCTTTTTCCCAGAAGTATGCCACAGAGTTTTCAATTAATCACTACGTTGAAAATTATTTGCAGGTGTTCAGCGTTTCACCATAATTGTGATAACGTTTGTTTGTGCCTCCTGAAACCCAAGAAGGCTGCTACGGACATAACTATGCTGAGGAGTAGCTGACTTGGTGTTGCCTATTTTTTTTAGTGGAGACTGACAAGAAGCCATTCTTCTAAGTATCATCCCACCACCATTTTTCCATTGTTTTAAAATGCAGGGAAATTTTGCAAGTTAGCATTATAATTAGTAGCTGGAGGGTACGGTTTTTTTTTTTGTGTGGTCGATGTGGATGGTGGGGGTCAGGCCCTCTGTCAGTTCGCTGGTTAGTTTTTATTATCCCCAGAGACGAGAAGTAGGCATGTGTTTAGCAGGTGAAAAGGGCGGATTCTGTTTCAGAGAATTAACGATGATCCCCATGGTCATCCCGTTCCTTTAATAATCCTTTACTTCATCAGCTGGAAATCCACCATGGTTCTCTATACTCCTCTTTGCGTGGGTACAGGTAACTGGCTTGTTCCAAGAAGTATACCGCAGAGCTTTTCAATTAACCATTACGTTCAAAATTATTTGCAGGTGTTCAGCGTTTCACCATAATTGTGATAACGTTTGTTTGTGCCTCCTGAAACCCAAGAAGGCTGCGACGGACATAACTATGCTGAGGCGTAGCTGACTTGGTTTTGCCTATTTTTGTTAGTGGAGTCTGACAAGAATCCATTCTTGTAAGTAACATCTCACCATCATTTTTCCATTGTTTAAAAATGCAGGGAAATTTTGCAAGTTAGCATTATAATTAGTAGCTGGAGGCTTCGGTGTTTTTTTTTTTTTTTTCCTGTGGGGTCGGTGTGGATGTGTTGGTCCGGCCCTTTGTCAGTTCGCTGGTTTCTTTTTATTATCCCCAGAGAGGAGAAGTGGGTATTAGTATGGCAGGTGTAAACTGCGGATCTGTTTCAGAGAATTAAACAGGATCCGCATGGTAATCCCGTTCCTTTAAGAATCCTTTGCTTCATGAGCTGGGAATCCACCATGGTTCTATATACTTGTCTACGAGTGGGCACAGGAAACTGGCTAGTTCCAAGAAGTATGCCTCAGAGCTTTTAAATTAACCAGTATGTTGACAATCCTTTGCAGGTTTTCAGCGTTTCACCATAATTGTGATAACTTGTGTATGTGCCTACTGAAACCAAATATGGCTGCTACGAACATAACTATGCTGAGGTGTAGCTGACTTGGTGTTGCCTATTTTTGTCAGTGGAGACTGACAAGAAGCCATTCTTCTAAGTATCATCCCACCATCATTTCTCCATTGTTTAAAAATGCAGGGAAATTTTACAAATTTTCATTATAATTAGTAGCTGGAGGGTACTTTTTTGTTTTGTGGGGTCGGTCAGGATGGGTGTTCAGGCCCTCTGTCAGATCGCTGGTTTGTTTTTACTATCCCCAGAGAAGAGTAGTGGGCATGTGTTTGGCAGGTGAAAAGTGCGGATTCTGTTTCAGAGAATTAAACAGGATCCGCATGGTCATCTCATTCCTTTAAGAATCCTTTGCTTCATCAGCTGGGATTCCACCATGTTTCTATATACTCCTCTATGCGTGGGCACAGGTACCTGGCTTGTTCCAAGAAGTATGCTGGAGAGTTTTCAAATTAACCAGTACGTTGAAAATTATTTGCAGGTTTTCAGCGTTTCACCATAATTTTGATAACGTTTGTATGTCCCTCCTGAAACCCAAGAAGGCTGCGACGGACATAACTATGCTGAGGAGTAGCTGACTTGGTGTTGCCTATTTGTGTTAGTGGAGACTGACAAGAAGCCATTCTTCTAAGTATGATCCCACCACCATTTTTCCATTGTTTTAAAATGCAGGGAAATTTTGCAAGTTACCATTATATTAGTAGCTGGAGGGTACGGTTTTTTTTGTGTGTGTGTGGTCGATGTGGATGCGGGGGGTCAGGCCCTCTGTCAGTTCGTTGGTTAGTTTTTATTATCCCCAGAGAGGAGAAGTGGGCATGTGTTTGGCAGGTGAAAAGGGCGGATTCTGTTTCAGAGAATTAACGATGATCCCCATGGTCATGCCGTTCCTTTAATAATCCTTTACTTCATCAGCTGGAAATCCACCATGGTTCTATATACTCCTCTTTGCGAGGGAACAGGTAACTGCCTTGTTCCAAGAAGTATGCCGCAGAGCTTTTCAATTAACCACTACGTTGAAAATTATTTGCAGGTGTTCAGCGTTTCACCATAATTGTGATAACGTTTGTTTGTGCCTCCTGAAACCCAGGAAGTCTGCGATGGACATAGCTATGCTGAGGAGTAGCTGACTTAGTGTTGCCTATTTTTGTTAGTGGAGACTGACAAGAAGCCATTCTTCTAAGTATCATCCCACCACCATTTTTCCATTGTTTTAAAATGCAGGGAAATTTTGCAAGTTAGCATTATAATTAGTAGCTGGAGGGTACGGTTTTTTTTTGTGTGTGGTCGATGTGGATGGTGGGGGTCAGGCCCTCTGTCAGTTCGCTGGTTAGTTTTTATTATCCCCAGAGAGGAGAAGTGGGCATGTGTTTGGCAGGTGAAAAGGGCGGATTCTGTTTCAGAGAATTAACGATGATCCCCATGGTCATCCCGTTCCTTTAATAATCCTTTACTTCATCAGCTGGAAATCCACCATGGTTCTATATACTCCTATTTGCGTGGGAACAGGTAACTGCCTTGTTCCAAGAAGTATGCCGCAGAGCTTTTTAATTAACCACTACGTTGAAAATTATTTGCAGGTGTTCAGCGTTTCACCATAATTGTGAGAGCCTTTGTTTGTGCCTCCTGAAACCCAAGAAGGCTGCGACGGACATAACTATGCTGAGGCGTAGCTGACTTGGTGTTGCCTATTTTTGTTAGTGGAGACTGACAAGAAGCCATTCTTCTAAGTATCATCCCACCACCATTTTTCCATTGTTTTAAAATGCAGGGAAATTTTGCAAGTTAGCATTATAATTAGTAGCTGGAGGCTACGGTGTTTTTTTTTTTTTTTTTTCCTGTGGGGTCGGTGTGGATGTGTTTGTCAGGCCCTCTGTCAGTTCCCCGGTTGGTTTTTATTATACCCAGAGAGGAGAAGTGGGTATTAGTATGGCAGGTGAAAACTGCGAATATGTTTCAGAGAATTAAACAGGATCCGCATGGTAATCCCGCTCCTTTAAGAATCCTTTGCTTCATGAGCTGGGAATCCACCATGGTTCTATATACTTGTCTATGCGTGGGCACAGGAAACTGGCTAGTTCCAAGAAGTATGCCTCAGAGCTTTTCAATGAACCAGTATGTTGACAATCCTTTGCAGGTTTTCAGCGTTTCACCATAATTGTGATAACGTGTGTATGTGCCTACTGAAACCAAATATGGCTGCTACGGACATAACTATTATCAGGCGTAGCTGACTTGGTGTTGCCTATTTTTGTCAGTGGAGACTGACAAGAAGCCATTCTTCTAAGTATCATCCCACCATCATTTCTCCATTGTTTAAAAATGCAGGGAAATTTTGCAAATTGGCATTATAATTAGTAGCTGCAGGGTACTTTTTTGTTTTGTGGGGTCGGTCAGGATGGGTGTTCAGGCCCTCTGTCAGATCGCTGGTTTGTTTTTATTATCCCCAGAGAAGAGTAGTGGGCATGTGTTGGCAGGTGAAAAGTGCGGATTCTGTTTCAGAGAATTAAACAGGATCCGCATGGTCATCTCATTCCTTTAAGAATCCTTTGCTTCATCAGCTGGGATTCCACCATGTTTCTATATACTCCTCTATGCGTGGGGACAGGTACCTGGCTTGTTCCAAGAAGTATGCTGGAGAGTTTTCAAATTAACCAGTACGTTGAAAATTATTGGCAGGTGTTCAGCGTTTCACCATAATTTTGATAACGTTTGTATGTCCCTCCTGAAACCCAAGAAGGCTGCGACGGACATAACTATGCTGAGGAGTAGCTGACTTGGTGTTGCCTATTTTTGTTAGTGGAGACAGACAAGAAGCCATTCTTCTAAGTATGATCCCACCACCATTTTTCCATTGTTTTAAAATGCAGGGAAATTTTGCAAATTGGCATTATAATTGGTAGCTGCAGGGTACTTTTTTGTTTTGTGGGGTCGGTCAGGATGGGTGTTCAGCCCCTCTGTCAGATCGCTGGTTTGTTTTTATTATCCCCAGAGAGGAGTAGTGGGCATGTGTTTGGCAGGTGAAAAGGGCGGATTCTGTTTCAGAGAATTAAACAGGATCCGCATGGTCATCTCATTCCTTTAAGAATACTTTGCTTCATCAGCTGGGATTCCACCATGTTTCTATATACTCCTCTATGCGTGGGCACAGGTACCTGGCTTGTTCCAAGAATTATGCTGGAGAGTTTTCAAATTAACCAGTACGTTGAAAATTATTTGCAGGTGTTCAGCGTTTCACCATAATTTTGATAACGTTTGTATGTCCCTCCTGAAACCCAAGAAGGCTGCGATGGACATAACTATGCTGACTAGTAGCTGACTTGGTGTTGCCTATTTTTGTTAGTGGAGACTGACAAGAAGCCATTCTTCTAAGTATCATCCCACCACCATTTTTCCATTGTTTTAAAATGCAGGGAAGTTTTGCAAGTTAGCATTATAATTAGTAGCTGGAGGGTACGGTTTTTTTTGTGTGTGGTCGATGTGGATGGGGGGGGGTCAGACCCTCTGTCAGTTCGCTGGTTAGTTTTTATTATCCCCAGAGAGGAGAAATGGGCATGTGTTTGGCAGGTGAAAAGGGCGGATTCTGTTTCAGAGAATTAACGATGATCCCCATGGTCATCCCGTTCCTTTAATAATCCTTTACTTCATCAGCTGGAGATCCACCATGGTTCTATATACTCCTATTTGCGTGGGAACAGGTAACTGCCTTGTTCCAAGAAGTATGCCGCAGAGCTTTTTAATTAACCACTACGTTGAAAATTATTTGCAGGTGTTCAGCGTTTCACCATAATTGTGAGAACCTTTGTTTGTGCCTCCTGAAACCCAAGAAGGCTGCGACGGACATAACTATGCTGAGGCGTAGCTGACTTGGTGTTGCCTATTTTTGTTAGTGGAGACTGACAAGAAGCCATTCTTCTAAGTATCATCCCACCACCATTTTTCCATTGTTTTAAAATGCAGGGAAATTTTGCAAGTTAGCATTATAATTAGTAGCTGGAGGCTACGGTGTTTTTTTTTTTTTTCCTGTGGGGTCGGTGTGGATGTGTTGGTCAGGCCCTCTGTCAGTTCCCCGGTTGGTTTTTATTATCCCCAGAGAGGAGAGGTGGCTATTAGTATGGCAGGTGAAAACTGCGGATCTGTTTCAGAGAATTAAACAGGATCCGCATGGTAATCCCGTTCCTTTAAGAATCCTTTGCTTCATGAGCTGGGAATCCACCATGGTTCTATATACTTGTCTATGCGTGGGCACAGGAAACTGGCTAGTTCCAAGAAGTGTGCCTCAGAGCTTTTCAATGAACCAGTATGTTGACAATCCTTTGCAGGTTTTCAGCGTTTCACCATAATTGTGATAACGTGTGTATGTGCCTACTGAAACCAAATATGGCTGCTACGGACATAACTATTACCAGGCGTAGCTGACTTGGTGTTGCCTATTTTTGTCAGTGGAGACTGACAAGAAGCCATTCTTCTAAGTATCATCCCACCATCATTTCTCCATTGTTTTAAAATGCAGGGAAATTTTGCAAATTGGCATTATAATTGGTAGCTGCAGGGTACTTTTTTGTTTTGTGGGGTCGGTCAGGATGGGTGTTCAGCCCCTCTGTCAGATCGCTGGTTTGTTTTTATTATCCCCAGAGAAGAGTAGTGGGCATGTGTTTGGCAGGTGAAAAGTGCGGATTCTGTTTCAGAGAATTAAACAGGATTCGCATGGTCATCTCATTCCTTTAAGAATACTTTGCTTCATCAGCTGGGATTCCACCATGTTTCTATATACTCCTCTATGCGTGGGCACAGGTACCTGGCTTGTTCCAAGAATTATGCTGGAGAGTTTTCAAATTAACCAGTACGTTGAAAATTATTTGCAGGTGTTCAGCGTTTCACCATAATTTTGATAACGTTTGTATGTCCCTCCTGAAACCCAAGAAGGCTGCGATGGACATAAGTATGCTGAGGAGTAGCTGACTTGGTGTTGCCTATTTTTGTTAGTGGAGAAAGACAAGAAGCCATTCTTCTAAGTATGATCCCACCACCATTTTTCCACTGCTTTAAAATGCAGGGAAATTTTGCAAGTTAGCATTATAATTAGTAGCTGGAGGGTACGGTTTTTTTTTGTGTGTGTGGTCGATGTGGATGGTGGGGGTCAGGCCCTCTGTCAGTTCGCTGGTTAGTTTTTATTATCCCCAGAGAGGAGAAGTGGGCATGTGTTTGGCAGGTGAAAAGGGCGGATTCTGTTTCAGAGAATTAACGATGATCCCCATGGTCATCCCGTTCCTTTAATAATCCTTTACTTCATCAGCTAGAAATCCACCATGGTTCTATATACTCCTGTTTGCGTGGGAACAGGTAACAGGCTTGTTCCAAGTAGTATGCCGCAGAGCTTTTCAATTAACCAGTACGTTGAAAATTATTTGCAGGTTTTAAGCGTTTCACCATAATTTTGATAACGTTTGTATGTCCCTCCTGAAACCCAAGAAGGCTGGGACGGACATAACTATGCTGAGGTGTAGCTGACTTGGTGTTGCCTATTTTTGTTAGTGGAGACTGACAAGAAGCCATTCTTCTAAGTATCATCCCACCACCATTTTTCCATTGTTTTAAAATGCAGGGAAATTTTGCAAGTTAGCATTATAATTAGTAGCAGGAAGCTACGGTGTTTTTTGTTTTTTTTTTTTCAGTGGGGTCGGTGTGGATGTGTTGGTCAGGCCCTCTGTCAGTTCCCCGGTTGGTTTTTATTATCCCCAGAGAGGATAAGTGGGTATTAGTATGGCAGGTGAAAACTGAGAATATGTTTCAGAGAATTAAACAGGATCCGCATGGTTATCCCGTTCCTTTAAGAATCCTTTGCTTCATGAGCTGGGAATCCACCATGGTTCTATATACTTGTCTATGCGTGGGCACAGGAAACTGGCTAGTTCCAAGAAGTATGCCTCAGAGCTTTTCAATGAACCAGTATGTTGACAATCCTTTGCAGGTTTTCAGCGTTTCACCATAATTGTGATAACGTGTGTATGTGCCTACTGAAACCAAATATGGCTGCTACGGACATAACTATTATCAGGCGTAGCTGACTTGGTGTTGCCTATTTTTGTCAGTGGAGACTGACAAGAAGCCATTCTTCTAAGTATCATCCCACCATCATTTCTCCATTGTTTAAAAATGCAGGGAAATTTTGCAAATTGGCATTATAATTAGTAGCTGCAGGGTACTTTTTTGTTTTGTGGGGTCGGTCAGGATGGGTGTTCAGGCCCTCTGTCAGATCGCTGGTTTGTTTTTATTATCCCCAGAGAAGAGTAGTGGGCATGTGTTTGGCAGGTCAAAAGTGCGGATTCTGTTTCAGAGAATTAAACAGGATCCGCATGGTCATCTCATTCCTTTAAGAATCCTTTGCTTCATCAGCTGGGATTCCACCATGTTTCTATATACTCCTCTATGCGTGGGCACAGGTACCTGACTTGTTCCAAGAAGTATGCTGGAGAGTTTTCAAATTAACCAGTACGTTGAATATTATTTGCAGGTGTTCAGCGTTTCACCATAATTTTGATAACGTTTGTATGTCCCTCCTGAACCTCAAGAAGGCTGCGACGGACATAAGTATGCTGAGGAGTAGCTGACTTGGTGTTGCCTATTTTTGTTAGTGGAGACAGACAAGAAGCCATTCTTCTAAGTATGATCCCACCACCATTTTTCCATTGTTTTAAAATGCAGGGAAATTTTGCAAATTGGCATTATAATTGGTAGCTGCAGGGTACTTTTTTGTTTTGTGGGGTCGGTCAGGAAGGGTGTTCAGCCCCTCTGTCAGATCGCTGGTTTGTTTTTATTATCCCCAGAGAAGAGTAGTGGGCATGTGTTTGGCAGGTGAAAAGTGCGGATTCTGTTTCAGAGAATTAAACAGGATCCGCATGGTCATCTCATTCCTTTAAGAATACTTTGCTTCATCAGCTGGGATTCCACCATGTTTCTATATACTCCTCTATGCGTGGGCACAGGTACCTGGCTTGTTCCAAGAATTATGCTGGAGAGTTTTCAAATTAACCAGTACGTTGAAAATTATTTGCAGGTGTTCAGCGTTTCACCATAATTTTGATAACGTTTGTATGTCCCTCCTGAAACCCAAGAAGGCTGCGATGGACATAACTATGCTGACTAGTAGCTGACTTGGTGTTGCCTATTTTTGTTAGTGGAGACTGACAAGAAGCCATTCTTCTAAGTATCATCCCACCACCATTTTTCCATTGTTTTAAAATGCAGGGAAATTTTGCAAGTTAGCATTATAATTAGTAGCTGGAAAGTACGGTTTTTTTTGTGTGTGTGGTCTATGCGGATGGGGTGGGGTCAGGCCCTCTGTCAGTTCGCTGGTTAATTTTTATTATCCCCAGAGAGGAGAAGTGGGCATGTGTTTGGCAGGTGAAAAGGGCGGATTCTGTTTCAGAGAATTAACGATGATCCCCATGGTCATCCCGTTCCTTTAATAATCCTTTACTTCATCCGCTGGAAATCCACCATGGTTCTCTATACTCCTCTTTGCGTGGGTACAGGTAACTGGCTTGTACCAAGAAGTATGCCGCAGAGCTTTTCAATTAACCAGTACGTTGAAAATTATTTGCAGGTGTTCAGCGTTTAACCATAATTGTGATAACGTTTGTTTGTGCCTCCAGAAACCCAAGAAGGCTGCGACGGACATAACTATGCTGAGGCGTAGCTGACTTGGTTTTGCCTATTTTTGTTAGTGGAGACTGACAAGAAGCCATTCTTCTAAGTATCATCTCACCATCATTTTTCCATTGTTTAAAAATGCAGGAAAATTTTGCAAGTTAGCATTATAATTAGTAGCTGAAGGCTACGGTGTTTTTTTTTTTTTTTTTCCTGTGGGGTCGGAGTGGATGTGTTGGACAGGCCCTCTGTCAGTTCCCCGGTTGGTTTTTGTTATCCCCAGAGAGGAGAAGTGGGTATTAGTATGGCAGGTGAAAACTGCGGATCTGTTTCAGAGAATTAAACAGGATCCGTATGGTAATCCCGTTCCTTTAAGAATCCTTTGCTTCATGAGCTGGGAATCCACCATGGTTCTATACACTTATCTATGCGTGGGCACAGGAAACTGGCTAGTTCCAAGAAGTATGCGGCAGAGCTTTTCAATTAACCAGTATGTTGACAATCCTTTGCAGGTTTTCAGCGTTTCACCATAATTGTGATAACGTGTGTATGTGCCTACTGAAACCCAATATGGCTACTACGGACATAACTATGCTGAGGAGTAGCTGACTTGGTGTTGCCTATTTTTGTCAGTGGAGACTGACAAGAAGCCATTCTTCTAAGTATCATCCCACCATCATTTCTCCATTGTTTAAAAATGCAGGGAAATTTTGCAAATTGGCATTATAATTAGTAGCTGGAGGGTCCTTTTTTGTTTTGTGGGGTCAGTCAGGATGGGTGTTCAGGCCCTCTGTCAGATCGCTGGTTTGTTTTTATTATCCCCAGAGAAGAGTAGTGGGCATGTGTTTGGCAGGTGAAAAGTGCGGATTCTGTTTCAGAGAATTAAACAGGATCCGCATGGTCATCTCATTCCTTTAAGAATCCTTTGCTTCATCAGCTGGGATTCCACCATGTTTCTATATACTCCTCTATGCTTGGGCACAGGTACCTGGCTTGTTCCAAGAATTATGCTGGAGAGTTTTCAAATTAACCAGTACGTTGAAAATTATTTGCAGGTGTTCAGCGTTTCACCATAATTTTGATAACGTTTGTATGTCCCTCCTGAAACCCAAGAAGGCTGCGACGGACATAACTATGCTGAGGAGTAGCTTACTTTGTGTTGCCTATTTTTGTTAGTGGAGACTGACAAGAAGCCATTCTTCTAAGTATCATCCCACCACCATTTTTCCATTGTTTTAAAATGCAGGGAAATTTTGCAAGTTAGCATTATAATTAGTAGCTGGAGGGTACGGTATTTTTGTGTGTGTGTGGTCGATGTGGATGGGGGGGGGTCAGGCCCTCTATCAGTTCGTTGGTTAGTTTTTATTATCCCCAGAGAGGAGAAGTGGGCATGTGTTTGGCAGGTGAAAAGGGCGGATTCTGTTTCAGAGAATTAACGATGATCCCCATGGTCATGCCGTTCCTTTAATAATCCTTTACTTCATCAGCTGGAAATCCACCATGGTTCTGTATACTCCTCTTTGCGTGGGAACAGGTAACTGGCTTGTTCCAAGAAGTATGCCGCAGAGCTTTTCAATTAACCAGTACGTTGAAAATTATTTGCAGGTGTATAGCTTTTCACCATAATTGTGATAACGTTTGTTTGTGCCTCCTGAAACCCAAGAAGGCTGTGACGGACATAACTATGCTGAGGCGAAGCTGACTTGGTTTTGCCTATTTTTGTTAGTGGAGACTGACAAGAATCCATTCTTGTAAGTATCATCTCACCATCATTTTTCCATTGTTTAAAAATGCAGGAAAATTTTGGAAGTTAGCATTATAATTAGTAGCTGGAGGCTACGGTGTTTTTTTTTTTTTTTTTCCTGTGGAGTCGGTGTGGATGTGTTGGTCAGCCCCTCTGTCAGTTCCCCGGTTGGTTTTTATTATCCCCAGAGAGGAGAAGTGGGTATTAGTATGGCCGGGGAAAACTGCGGATCTCTTTCAGAGAATTAAACAGGATCCGCATGGTAATCCCGTTCCTTTAAGAATCCTTTGCTTCATGAGCTGGGATTCCACCATGATTCTATATACTCCTCTATGCGTGGGCACAGGTACCTGGCTTGTTCCAAGAATTATGCTGGAGAGTTTTCAAATTAACCAGTACGTTGAAAATAATTTGCAGGTTTTCAGCGTTTCACCATAATTTTGATAACGTTTGTATGTCCCTCCTGAAATCCAAGAAGGCTGCGACGGACATAACTATGCTGAGGCGTAGCTGACTTGGTGTTGCCTATTTTTGTTAGTGGAGACTGACAAGAAGCCATTCTTCTAAGTATCATCCCACCACCATTTTTCCATTGTTTTAAAATGCAGGGAAATTTTGCAAGTTAGCATTATAATTAGTAGCTGGAGGGTACGGTTTTTTTTTGTGTGTGTGGTCGATGTGGATGGGGGGTCAGGCCCTCTGTCAGTTCGCTGGTTAGTTTTTATTATCCCCAGAGAGGAGAAGTGGGCAAGTGTTTGGCAGGTGAAAAGGGCGGATTTTGTTTCAGAGAATTAACGATGATCCCCATGGTCATCCCGTTCCTTTAATAATCCTTTGCTTCATCAGCTGGAAATCCACCATGGTTCTCTATACTCCTCTTTGCTTGGGAACAGGTAACTGCCTTGTTCCAAGAAGTATGCCGCAGAGCTTTTCAATTAACCACTACGTTGAAAATTATTTGCAGGTGTTCAGCGTTTTACCATAATTGTGTGAACCTTTGTTTGTGCCTCCTGAAATCCTAGAAGGCTGCGAGGGACATAACTATGCTGAGGAGTAGCTGACTTGGTGTTGCCTATTTTTGTTAGTGGAGACTGACAAGAAGCCATTCTTCTAAGTATCATCCACCACCATTTTTCCATTGTTTTAAAATGCAGGGAAATTTTGCAAGTTAGCATTATAATTAGTAGCTGGAGGGTACGGTTTTTTTTTTTTGTATGGTCGATGTTGATGGTGAGGGTCAGGCCCTCTGTCAGTTCGCTGGTTGGTTTTTATTATCCCCAGAGAGGAGAAGTGGGCCTGTGTTTGGCAGGTGAAAAGGGCGGATTCTGTTTCAGAGAATTAACGATGATCCCCAGGTCATCCCCTTCCTTTAATAATCCTATACTTCATCAGCTGGAAATCCACCATGTTTCTATATACTCCTCTTTGCGATGGAACAGGTAACTGGCTTGTTCCAAGAAGTATGCCGCAGAGCTTTTCAATTAACCACTACGTTGAAAATTATTTGCAGGTGTTCAGCGTTCCACCATAATTGTGAGAACCTTTGTTTGTTCGTCCTGAAACCCAAGAAGGCTGCGATGGACATAACTATGCTGAGGCGTAGCTGACTTGGTTTTGCCTATTTTTGTTAGTGGAGACTGACAAGAAACCATTCTTGTAAGTATCATCTCACCATCATTTTTCCATTGTTTAAAAATGCAGGAAAATTTTGCAAGTTAGCATTATAATTAGTAGCTGGAGGCTACGGTGTTTTTTGTTTTTTTTTTCCTGTGGGGTCGGTGTGGATGTGTTGGTCAGGCCCTCTGTCAGTTCCCCGGTTGGTTTTTATTATCCCCAGAGAGGAGAAGTGGGTATTAGTATGGCAGGTGAAAACTGCGGATGTGTTTCAGAGAATTAAACAGGATCCGCATGGTAATCCAGTTCCTTTAACAATGCTTTGCTTCATGAGCTGGGAATCCACCATGGTTCTATATACTTGTCCACGCGTGGGCACAGGAAACTGGCTAGTTCCAAGAAGTATGCCTCAGAGCTTTTCAATTAACCAGTATGTTGACAATCCTTTGCAGGTTTTCAGCGTTTCACCATAATTGTGATAACGTGTGTATGTGCCTACTGAATCCAAATATGGCTGCTACGGACATAACTATGCTGAGGCGTAGCTGACTTGGTGTTGCCTATTTTTGTCAGTGGAGACTGAAAAGAAGCCATTCTTCTAAGTATCATCCCACCATCATTTCTCCATTGTTTAAAAATGCAGGGAAATTTTGCAAATTGGCATTATAATTAGTAGCTGGAGGGTACTTTTTTGTTTTGTGGGGTCGGTCAGGATGGGTGTTCAGGCCCTCTGTCAGATCGCTGGTTTGTTTTTATTATCTCCAGAGAAGAGTAGTGGGCATGTGTTTGGCAGGTGAAAAGTGCGGATTCTGTTTCAGAGAATTAAACAGGATCCGCATGGTCATCTCATTCCTTTAAGAATCCTTTGCTTCATCAGCTGGGATTCCACCATGTTTCTATATACTCCTCTATGCGTGGGCACAGGTACCTGGCTTGATCCAAGAATTATGCTGGAGAGTTTTCAAATTAACCAGTACGTTGAAAATTATTTTCAGGTGTTCAGCGTTTCACCATAATTTTGATAACGTTTGTATGTTCCTCCTGAAAGCCAAGAAGGCTGCGACGGACATAAGTATGCTGAGGAGTAGCTGACTTGGTGTTGCCTATTTTTGTTAGTGGAGACAGACAAGAAGCCATTCTTCTAAGTATGATCCCACCACCATTTTTCCATTGTTTTAAAATGCAGGGAAATTTTGCAAGTTAGCATTATAATTAGTAGCTGGAGGGTACGGTTTTTTTTTTTTGTGTGTGGTCGATGCGGATTGGGGGGGTCAGGCCCACTGTCAGTTCGCTGGTTAGTTTTTATTATCCCCAGAGAGGAGAAGTGGGCATGTGTTTGGCAAGTGAAAAGGGTGGATTCTGTTTCAGAGAATTAACGATGGTCCCCATGGTCATCCCGTTCCTTTAATAATCCTTTACTTCATCAGCTGGAAATCCACCATGGTTCTATATACTCCTCTTTGCGTGGGAACAGGTAACTGCCTTGTTCCAAGAAGTATGCCGCAGAGCTTTTCAATTAACCACTACGTTGAAAATTATTTGCAGGTGTTCAGCGTTTTACCATATTTGTGAGAACCTTTGTTTGTGCCTCCTGAAACCCTAGAAGTCTGCGACGGACATAACTATGCTGAGGAGTAGCTGACTTGGTGTTGCCTATTTTTGTTAGTGGAGACTGACAAGAATCCATTCTTGTAAGTATCATCTCACCATCATTTTTCCATTGTTTAAAAATGCAGGAAAATTTTGCAAGTTAGCATTATAATTAGTAGCTGGAGGATGCGCTGTTTTATGTTTTTTTTTTTCCTGTGGGGTCAGTGTGGATGTGTTGATCAGGCCCTCTGTCAGTTCCCCGGTTGGTTTTTATTATCCCCAGAGAGGAGAAGTGGGTATTAGTATGGCAGGTGAAAACTGCGGATGTGTTTCAGAGAATTAAACAGGATCCGCATGGTAATCCAGTTCCTTTAACAATGTTTTGCTTCATGAGCTGGGAATCCACCATGGTTCTATATACTTGTCCACGCGTGGGCACAGGAAACTGGCTAGTTCCAAGAAGTATGCCTCAGAGCTTTTCAATTAACCAGTATGTTGACAATCCTTTGCAGGTTTTCAGCGTTTCACCATAATTGTGATAACGTGTGTATGTGCCTACTGAATCCAAATATGGCTGCTACGGACATAACTATGCTGAGGCGTAGCTGACTTGGTGTTGCCTATTTTTGTCAGTGGAGACTGACAAGAAGCCATTCTTCTAAGTATCATCCCACCATCATTTCTCCATTGTTTAAAAATGCAGGGAAATTTTGCAAATTGGCATTATAATTAGTAGCTGGAGGGTACTTTTTTGTTTTGTGGGGTCGGTCAGGATGGGTGTTCAGGCCCTCTGTCAGATCGCTAGTTTGTTTTTATTATCCCCAGAGAAGAGCAGTGGGCATGTGTTTGGCAGGTGAAAAGTGCGGATTCTGTTTCAGAGAATTAAACAGGATCCGCATGGTCATCTCATTCCTTTAAGAATCCTTTGCTTCATCAGCTGGGATTCCACCATGTTTCTATATACTCCTCTATGCGTGGGCACAGGTACCTGGCTTGTTCCAAGAATTATGCTGGAGAGTTTTCAAATTAACCAGTACGTTGAAAATTATTTGCAGGTGTTCAGCGTTTCACCATAATTTTGATAACGTTTGTATGTCCCTCCTGAAAGCCAAGAAGGCTGCGACGGACATAAGTATGCTGAGGAGTAGCTGACTTGGTGTTGCCTATTTTTGTTAGTGGATACAGACAAGAAGCCATTCTTCTAAGTATGATCCCACCACCGTTTTTCCATTGTTTTAAAATGCAGGGAAATTTTGCAAGTTAGCATTATAATTAGTAGCTGGAGGGTACGGTTTTTTTTTTTTGTGTGTGGTCTATGTGGATGGGGGGGGTCAGGCCCACTGTCAGTTCGCTGGTTAGTTTTTATTATCCCCAGAGAGGAGAAGTGGGCATGTGTTTGGCAGGTGAAAAGGGCGGATTCTGTTTCAGAGAATTAACGATGATCCCCATGGTCATGCCGTTCCTTTAATAATCCTTTACTTCATCAGCTGGAGATCCACCATGGTTCTATATACTCCTCTTTGCGTGGGAACAGGTAACTGGCTTGTTCCAAGAAGTATGCCGCAGAGCTTTTCAATTAACCAGTACGTTGAAAATTATTTGCAGGTGTATAGCTTTTCATCATAATTGTGATAACGTTTGTTTGTGCCTCCTGAAACCCAAGAAGGCTGTGACGGACATAACTATGCTGAGGCGAAGCTGACTTGGTTTTGCCTATTTTTGTTAGTGGAGACTGACAAGAATCCATTCTTGTAAGTATCATCTCACCATCATTTTTCCATTGTTTAAAAATGCAGGAAAATTTTGGAAGTTAGCATTATAATTAGTAGCTGGAGGCTACGGTGTTTTTTTTTTTTTTTTTCCTGTGGAGTCGGTGTGGATGTGTTGGTCAGCCCCTCTGTCAGTTCCCCGGTTGGTTTTTATTATCCCCAGAGAGGAGAAGTGGGTATTAGTATGGCCGGGGAAAACTGCGGATCTCTTTCAGAGAATTAAACAGGATCCGCATGGTAATCCCGTTCCTTTAAGAATCCTTTGCTTCATGAGCTGGGATTCCACCATGATTCTATATACTCCTCTATGCGTGGGCACAGGTACCTGGCTTGTTCCAAGAATTATGCTGGAGAGTTTTCAAATTAACCAGTACGTTGAAAATAATTTGCAGGTTTTCAGCGTTTTACCATAATTTTGATAACGTTTGTATGTCCCTCCTGAAATCCAAGAAGGCTGCGACGGACATAACTATGCTGAGGAGTAGCTGACTTGGTGTTGCCTATTTTTTTTAGTGGAGACTGACAAGAAGCCATTCTTCTAAGTATCATCCCACCACCATTTTTCCATTGTTTTAAAATGCAGGGAAATTTTGCAAGTTAGCATTATAATTAGTAGCTGGAGGGTACGGTTTTTTTTTTTGTGTGTGTGGTCGATGTGGATGGGGGGTCAGGCCCTCTGTCAGTTCGCTGGTTAGTTTTTATTATCCCCAGAGAGGAGAAGTGGGCATGTGTTTGGCAGGTGAAAAGGGCGGATTTTGTTTCAGAGAATTAACGATGATCCCCATGGTCATCCCGTTCCTTTAATAATCCTTTGTTTCATCAGCTGGAAATCCACCATGGTTCTCTATACTCCTCTTTGCTTGGGAACAGGTAACTGCCTTGTTCCAAGAAGTATGCCGCAGAGCTTTTCAATTAACCACTACGTTGAAAATTATTTGCAGGTGTTAAGCGTTTTACCATAATTGTGAGAACCTTTGTTTGTGCCTCCTGAAATCCTAGAAGGCTGCGAGGGACATAACTATGCTGAGGAGTAGCTGACTTGGTGTTGCCTATTTTTGTTAGTGGAGACTGACAAGAAGCCATTCTTCTAAGTATCATCCACCACCATTTTTCCATTGTTTTAAAATACAGGGAAATTTTGCAAGTTAGCATTATAATTAGTAGCTGGAGGGTACGGTTTTTTTTTTTTGTGTGGTCGATGTGGATGGTGAGGGTCAGGCCCTTTGTCAGTTCGCTGGTTGGTTTTTATTATCCCCAGAGAGGAGAAGTGCGCATGTGTTTGGCAGGTGAAAAGGGCGGATTCTGTTTCAGAGAATTAACGATGATCCCCAGGTCATCCCCTTCCTTTAATAATCCTTTACTTCATTAGCTGGAAATCCACCATGGTTCTATATACTCCTCTTTGCGATGGAACAGGTAACTGGCTTGTTCCAAGAAGTATGCCGCAGAGCTTTTCAATTAACCACTACGTTGAAAATTATTTGCAGGTGTTCAGCGTTTAACCATAATTGTGAGAACCTTTGTTTGTGCCTCCTGAAACCCAAGAAGGCTGCGATGGACATAACTATGCTGAGGCGTAGCTGACTTGGTTTTGCCTATTTTTGTTAGTGGAGACTGACAAGAATCCATTATTGTAAGTATCATCTCACCATCATTTTTCCATTGTTTAAAAATGCAGGGAAATTTTGCAAGTTAGCATTATAATTAGTAGCTGGAGGCTACGCTGTTTTTTGTTTTTTTTTTCCTGTGGGGTCGGTGTGGATGTGTTGGTCAGGCCCTCTGTCAGTTCCCCGGTTGGTTTTTATTATCCCCAGAGAGGAGAAGTGGGTATTAGTATGGCAGGTGAAAACTGCGGATGTGTTTCAGAGAATTAAACAGGATCCGCATGGTAATCCAGTTCCTTTAACAATGCTTTGCTTCATGAGCTGGGAATCCACCATGGTTCTATATACTTGTCCACGCGTGGGCACAGGAAACTGGCTAGTTCCAAGAAGTATGCCTCAGAGCTTTTCAATTAACCAGTATGTTGACAATCCTTTGCAGGTTTTCAGCGTTTCACCATAATTGTGATAACGTGTGTATGTGCCTACTGAAACCAAATATGGCTGCTACGGACATAACTATGCTGAGGCGTAGCTGACTTGGTGTTGCCTATTTTTGTCAGTGGAGACTGACAAGAAGCCATTCTTCTAAGTATCATCCCACCATCATTTCTCCATTGTTTAAAAATTCAGGGAAATTTTGCAAATTGGCATTATAATTAGTAGCTGGAGGGTACTTTTTTGTTTTGTGGGGTCGGTCAGGATGGGTGTTCAGGCCCTCTGTAAGATCGCTGTTTTGTTTTTATTATCCACAGAGAAGAGTAGTGGGCATGTGTTTGGCAGGTCAAAAGTGCGGATTCTATTTCAGAGAATTAAACAGGATCCGCTTGGTTATCTCATTCCTTTAAGAATCCTTTGCTTCATCAGCTGGGATTCCACCATGTTTCTTTATACTCTTCTATGCGTGGGCACAGGTACCTGGCTTGTTCCAAGAATTATGCTGGAGAGTTTTCAAATTAACCAGTACGTTGAAAATTATTTGCAGGTTTTCAGCGTTTCACCATAATTTTGATAACGTTTGTATGTCCCTCCTGAAAACCAAGAAGGCTGCGACGGACATAACTATGCTGAGGAGTAGCTGACTTGGTGTTGCCTATTTGTGTTAGTGGAGACAGACAAGAAGCCATTCTTCTAAGTATCATCCCACCACCATTTTTCCATTGTTTTAAAATGCAGGGACATTTTGCAAGTTAGCATTATAGTTAGTAGCTGGAGGGTACGGTTTTTTTTTGTGTGTGTGGTCGATGTGGATGGGGGGGGTCAGGCCCTCTGTCAGTTCGCTGGTTAGTTTTTATTATCCCCAGAGAGGAGAAGTGGGCATGTGTTTTGCAGGTGAAAAGGGCGGGTTCTGTTTCAGAGAATTCACGATGATCCCCATGGTCATCCCGTTCCTTTAATAATCCTTTACTTCATCAGCTGGAAATCCACCATGGTTCTCTATACTCCTCTTTGCGTGGGAACAGGTAACTGGCTTGTTCCAAGAAGTATGCCGCAGAGCTTTTCAATTAACCACTACGTTGAAAATTATTTGCAGGTGTTCAGCATTTCACCATAATTGTGAGAACCTTTGATTGTGCGTCCTGAAACCCAAGAAGGCTGCGATGGACATAACTATGCTGAGGCGTAGCTGACTTGGTTTTGCCTATTTTTGTTAGTGGAGACTGACAAGAATCCATTCTTGTAAGTATCATCTCACCATCATTTTTCCATTGTTTAAAAATGCAGGAAAATTTTGCAAGTTAGCATTATAATTAGTAGCTGGAGGCTACGCTGTTTTTTGTTTTTTTTTTCCTGTGGGGTCGGTGTGGATGTGTTGGTCAGGCCCTCTGTCAGTTCCCCGGTTGGTTTTTATTATCCCCAGAGAGGAGAAGTGGGTATTAGTATGGCAGGTGAAAACTGCGGATGTGTTTCAGAGAATTAAACAGGATCCGCATGGTAATCCAGTTCCTTTAACAATGTTTTGCTTCATGAGCTGGGAATCCACCATGGTTCTATATACTTGTCCACGCGTGGGCACAGGAAACTGGCTAGTTCCAAGAAGTATGCCGCAGAGCTTTTCAATTAACCACTACGTTGAAAATTGTTTGCAGGTGTTCAGCGTTTCACCATAATTGTGATAACGTGTGTTTGTGCCTCCTGAAACCCAAGAAGGCCTCGACGGACATAACTATGCTGAGGAGTAGCTGACTTGGTGTTGCCTATTTTTGATAGTGGAGACTGACAAGAAGCCATTCTTCTAAGTATCACCCAATACCATTTTTCCATTGTTTTAACATGCAGGGAAATTTTGCAAGTTAGCATTATAATTAGTAGCTGGAGGGTACGGTTTTTTTGTGTGTGTGTTCGATGTGGATGGGGGGGTCAGGCCCTCTGTCAGTTCACTGGTTAGTTTTTATTATCCCCAGAGAGCAGAAGGGGGCATGTGTTTGGCAGGTGAAAAGGGCGGATTCTGTTTCAGAGAATTAACGATGATGCCCATGGTCACCCGTTCCTTTAATAATCCTTTACTGCATGAGCTGGAAATCCACCATGGTTCTATATACTCCTCTTTTTGTGGGAACAGATAACTGGTTTGTTCCAAAAAGTATGCCGCAGAGCTTTTCAATTAACCACTACGTTGAAAATTATTTGCAGGTGTTCAGCGTTTCACCATAACTGTGATAACGTGTGTTTGTGCCTCCTGAAACCCAAGAAGGCTGCGACGGACAAAACTATGCCAAGGCGTAGCTGACTTGGTGTTGCCTATTTTTGTTAGTGGAGACTGACAAGAAGCCATTCTTCTAAGTATCATCCCACCACCATTTTTCCATTGTTTTAAAATGCAGGGAAATTTTGCAAGTTAGCATTATAATTAGTAGCTGGAATGTTCGGTATTTTTTTGTGTGTGTGGTCGATGTGGATGGGGGGGTCAGGCCCTCTGTCAGTTCGCTGGTTAGTTTTTATTATCCCCAGAGAGGAGAAGTGGGCATGTGTTTGGCAGGTGAAAAGGGCGGATTCTGTTTCAGAGAATTAACGATGATCCGCATGGTCATCCCGTTCCTTTAATAATCCTTTACTTCATCAGTTGGAAATCCACCATGGTTCTCTATACTCCTCTTTGCGTGGGAACAGGTAACTGGCTTGTTCCAAAAAGTATGCTGCAGTGCTTTTCAATTAACCACTACGTTGAAAATTATTTGCAGGTGTTCAGCGTTTCACCATAATTGTGATAACGTTTGTTTGTGCCTCCTGAAACCCAAGAAGCCTGCGACGGACATAACTACGCTGAGGCGTAGCTGACTTGGTTTTGCCTATTTTTGTTAGTGGAGACTGACAAGAATCCATTCTTCTAAGTATCATCTCACCATCATTTTTCCATTGTTTAAAAATGCAGGAATGTTTTGCAAGTTAGCATTATAATTAGTAGCTGGAGGCTACGGTGTTTTTTTTTTTTTTTTTTCCTGTGGGGTCGGTGTGGATGTGTTGGTCAGGCCCTCTTTCAGTTCGCTGGTTTGTTTTTATTATTCCCAGAGAGGAGAAGTGGGTATTAGTATGGCAGGTGAAAACTGCGGATCTGTTTCAGAGAATTAAACAGGTTCCGCATGGTAATCCCGTTCCTTTAAGAATCCTTTGCTTCATGAGCTGGGAATCCACCATGGTTCTATATACTTCTCTATGCGTGGGCACAGGAAACTGGCTTGTTCCAAGAAGTATGCCTCAGAGCTTTTCAATGAACCAGTATGTTGAAAATCCTTTGCAGGTTTTCAGCGTTTCACCATAATTGTGATAACGTGTGTATGTGCCTACTGAAACCAAATATGGCTGCTACGGACATAACTATGCTGAGGCGTAGCTGACTTGGTGTTGCCTATTTTTGTCAGTGGAGACTGACAAGAAGCCATTCTTCTAAGTATCATCCCACCATCATTTCTCCATTGTTTAAAAATGCAGGGAAATTTTGCAAATTGGCATTATAATTAGTAGCTGGAGGGTAGTTTTTTGTTTTGTGGGGTCGGTCAGGATGGGTGTTCAGGCCCTCTGTCAGATCGCTGGTTTGTTTTTATTATCCCCAGAGAAGAGTAGTGGGCATGTGTTTGGCAGGTGAAAAGTGCGGATTCTGTTTCAGAGAATTAAACAGGATCCGCATGGTCATCTCATTCCTTTAAGAATCCTTTGCTTCATCAGCTGGGATTCCACCATGTTTCTATATACTCCTCTATGCGTGGGCACAGGTACCTGGCTTGTTCCAAGAAGTATGCTGGAGAGTTTTCAAATTAACCAGTACGTTGAAAATTATTTGCAGGTGTTCAGCGTTTCACCATAATTTTGATAACGTTTGTGTGTTCCTCCTGAAACCCAAGAAGGCTGCGACGGACATTACTATGCTGAGGAGTAGCTTACTTTGTGTTGCCTATTTTTGTTAGTGGAGACTGACAAGAAGCCATTCTTCTAAGTATCATCCCACCACCATTTTTCCATTGTTTTAAATTCAGGGAAATTTTGCAAGTTAGCATTATAATTAGTAGCTGGAGGGTACGGTTTTTTTTTTTTTTGTGTGTGGTCGATGTGGATGGGGGGGGTCAGACCCACTGTCAGTTCGCTCGTTAGTTTTTATTGTCCCCAGAGAAGAGTAGTGGGCATGTGTTTGGCAGGTGAAAAGGGCGGATTCTGTTTCAGAGAATTAACGATGATCCCCATGGTCATCCCGTTCCTTTAATAATCCTTTACTTCTTCAGCTGGAAATCCACCATGGTTCTATATACTCCTCTTTGCGTGGGAACAGGTAACTGGCGTGTTCCAAGAAGTATGCCGCAGAGCTTTTCAATTAACCACTACGTTGAAAATTATTTGCAGGTGTTCAGCGTTTCACCATAATTGTGATAACGTGTGTTTGTGCCTCCTGAAACCCAAGAAGGCTGCTACGGACATAACTATGCTGAGGCGTAGCTGACTTGGTGTTGCCTATTTTTGTTAGTGGAGACTGTCAAGAAGCCATTCTTCTAAGTATCATCCCACCACCATTTTTCCATTGTTTTAAAATGCAGGGAAATTTTGCAAGTTACCATTATAATTAGTAGCTGGAGGGTATGGTTTTTTTTTTGTGTGTGTGATCGATGTGGATGGGGGGTGGGGTCAGGCCCTCTGTCAGTTCGCTGGTTAGTTTTTATTATCCCCAGAGAGGAGAAGTGGGCATGTGTTTGGCAGGTGAAAAGGGCAGATTCTGTTTCAGAGAATTAACGATGATCCCCATGGTCATCCCGTTCCTTTAATAATGCTTTACTTCATCAGCTGGAAATCCACCATGGTTCTATATACTCCTCTTTGCGTGGGAACAGGTAACTGGCTTGTTCCAAGAAGTGTGCCGCAGAGCTTTTCAATTAACCACTACGTTGAAAATTATTTGCAGGTGTTCAGCGTTTCACCATAATTGTGATAACGTTTGTTGTGCCTCCTGAAACCCAAGAAGGCTGCGATGGACATACGTATGCTGAGGAGTAGCTGACTTGGTGTTGCCTATTTTTGTTAGTGGAGACTGACAAGAAGCCATTCTTCTAGGTATCATCCCACCACCATTTTTCCATTGTTTTAAAATGCAGGGAAATTTTGCAAGTTAGCATTATAATTAGTAGCTGGAGGGTACGTTTTTTTTTTTTTGTGTGGTCGATGTGGATGGTGGGGGTCAGGCCCTCTGTCAGTTCGCTGGTTAGTTTTTCTTATCCCCAGAGAGGAGAAGTGGGCATGTGTTTGGCAGGTGAAAAGGGCGGATTCTGTTTCAGAGAATTAACGATGATCCGCATGGTCATCCCGTTCCTTTAATAATCCTTTACTTCATCAGTTGGAAATCCACCATGGTTCTCTATACTCCTCTTTGCGTGGGAACAGGTAACTGGCTTGTTCCAAAAAGTATGCTGCAGTGCTTTTCAATTAACCACTACGTTGAAAATTATTTGCAGGTGTTCAGCGTTTCACCATAATTGTGATAACGTTTGTTTGTGCCTCCTGAAACCCAAGAAGGCTGCGACGGACATAACTATGCTGAGGCGTAGCTGACTTGGTTTTGCCTATTTTTGTTAGTGGAGACTGACAAGAATCCATTCTTCTAAGTATCATCACACCATCATTTTTCCATTGTTTAAAAATGCAGGAATGTTTTGCAAGTTAGCATTATAATTAGTAGCTGGAGGCTACGGTGTTTTTTTTTTTTTTTTCCTGTGGGGTCGGTGTGGATGTGTTGGTCAGACCCTCTTTCAGTTCGCTGGTTTGTTTTTATTATTCCCAGAGAGGAGAAGTGGGTATTAGTATGGCAGGTGAAAACTGCGGATCTGTTTCAGAGAATTAAACAGGTTCCGCATGGTAATCCCGTTCCTTTAAGAATCCTTTGCTTCATGAGCTGGGAATCCACCATGGTTCTATATACTTCTCTATGCGTGGGCACAGGAAACTGGCTTGTTCCAAGAAGTATGCCTCAGAGCTTTTCAATGAACCAGTATGTTGAAAATCCTTTGCAGGTTTTCAGCGTTTCACCATAATTGTGATAACGTGTGTATGTGCCTACTGAAACCAAATATGGCTGCTACGGACATAACTATGCTGAGGTGTAGCTCACTTGGTGTTGCCTATTTTTGTCAGTGGAGACTGACAAGAAGCCATTCTTCTAAGTATCATCCCACCATCATTTCTCCATTGTTTAAAAATGCAGGGAAATTTTGCAAATTGGCATTATAATTAGTAGCTGGAGGGTCCTTTTTTGTTTTGTGGGGTCGGTCAGGATGGGTGTTCAGGCCCTCTGTCAGATCGCTGGTTTGTTTTTATTATCCCCAGAGAAGAGTAGTGGGCATGTGTTTGGCAGGTGAAAAGTGCGGATTCTGTTTCAGAGAATTAAACAGGATCCGCATGGTCATCTCATTCCTTTAAGAATCCTTTGCTTCATCAGCTGGGATTCCACCATGTTTCTATATACTCCTCTATGCGTGGGCACAGGTACCTGGCTTGTTCCAAGAAGTATGCTGGAGAGTTTTCAAATTAACCAGTACGTTGAAAATTATTTGCAGGTGTTCAGCGTTTCACCATAATTTTGATAACGTTTGTGTGTTCCTCCTGAAACCCAAGAAGGCTGCGACGGACATTACTATGCTGAGGAGTAGCTTACTTTGTGTTGCCTATTTTTGTTAGTGGAGACTGACAAGAAGCCATTCTTCTAAGTATCATCCCACCACCATTTTTCCATTGTTTTAAATTCAGGGAAATTTTGCAAGTTAGCATTATAATTAGTAGCTGGAGGGTACGGTTTTTTTTTTGTGTGTGTGGTCGATGTGGATGGGGGGGGTCAGACCCTCTGTCACTTCGCTCGTTAGTTTTTATTATCCCCAGAGAAGAGTAGTGGGCATGTGTTTGGCAGGTGAAAAGGGCGGATTCTGTTTCATAGAATTAACGATGATCCCCATGGTCATCCCGTTCCTTTAATAATCCTTTACTTCATCAGCTGGAAATCCACCATGGTACTATATACTCCTCTTTGCGTGGGAACAGGTAACTGGCGTGTTCCAAGAAGTATGCCGCAGAGCTTTTCAATTAACCACTACGTTGAAAATTATTTGCAGGTGTTCAGCGTTTCACCATAATTGTGATAACGTGTGTTTGTGCCTCCTGAAACCCAAGAAGGCTGCTACGGACATAACTATGCTGATGCGTAGCTGACTTGGTGTTGCCTATTTTTGTTAGTGGAGACTGTCAAGAAGCCATTCTTCTAAGTATCATCCCACCACCATTTTTCCATTGTTTTAAAATGCAAGGAAATTTTGCAAGTTAGCATTATAATTAGTAGCTGGAGGGTACGGTTTTTTTTTTGTGTGTGTGGTCGATGTGGATGGGGGGGGGTCAGGCCCTCTGTCAGTTCGCTGGTTAGTTTTTATTATCCCCAGAGAAGAGTAGTGGGCATGTGTTTGGCAGGTGAAAAGGGCGGATTCTGTTTCAGAGAATTAACGATGATCCCCATGGTCATCCCGTTCCTTTAATAATCCTTTACTTCATCAGCTGGAAATCCACCATGGTTCTCTATACTCATCTTTGTGTGGGAACAGGTAACTGGCTTGTTCCAAGAAGTATGCCGCAGAGCTTTTCAATTAACCACTACGTTGAAAATTATTTGCAGGTGTTCATCGTTTGACCATAATGGTGATAACGTTTGTTTGTGCCTCCTGAAACCCAAGAAGGCTGCGACGGACATAACTATGCTGAGGCGTAGCTGACTTGGTGTTCCCTATTTTTGTTAGTGGAGACTGACAAGAAGCCATTCTTCTAAGTATCATCCCACCACCATTTTTCCATTGTTTTAAAATGCAAGGAAATTTTGCAAGTTAGCATTATAATTAGTAGCTGGAGGGTACGGTTTTTTTTTTGTGTGTGTGGTCGATGTGGATGGGGGGGGTCAGGCCCTCTGTCAGTTTGCTGGTTAGTTTTTATTATCCCCAGAGAAGAGTAGTGGGCATGTGTTTGGCAGGTGAAAAGGGCGGATTCTGTTTCAGAGAATTAACGATGATCCCCATGGTCATCCCTTTCCTTTAATAATCCTTTACTTCATCAGCTGGAAATCCACCATGGTTCTCTATACTCCTCTTTGTGTGGGAACAGGTAACTGGCTTGTTCCAAGAAGTATGCCACAGAGCTTTTCAATTAACCACTACGTTGAAAATTACTTGCAGGTGTTCAGCGTTTCACCATAATTGTGATAACGTGTGTTTGTGCCCCCTGAAACCCAAGAAGACTGCGTCGGACATAACTATGCTGAGGCGTAGCTGACTTGGTGTTGCCTATTTTTTGTTAGTGGAGACTGTCAAGAAGCCATTCTTCTAAGTATCATCCCACCACCATTTTTCCATTGTTTTAAAATGCAGGGAAATCTTGCAAGTTAGCATTATAATTAGTAGCTGGAGGCTATCGTTTTTTTTTGTGTGTGTGGTCGATGTGGATGGTGGGGGTCAGGCCCTCTGTCAGTTCGCTGGTTAGTTTTTATTATCCCCAGAGAGGAGAAGTGGGCATGTGTTTGGCAGGTGAAAAGGGCGGATTCTGTTTCAGAGAATTAACGATGATCCCGATGGTCATCCCGTTCCTTTAATAATGCTTTACTTCATCAGCTGGAAATCCACCATGGTTCTATATACTCCTCTTTGCGTGGGAACAGGTAACTGGATTGTTCCAAGAAGTATGCCGCAGAGCTTTTCAATTAACCACTACGTTGAAAATTATTTGCAGGTGTTCAGCGTTTCACCATAATGGTGATAACGTTTGTTTGTGCCTCCTGAAACCCAAGAAGGCTGCGACGGACATAACTATGCTGAGGAGTAGCTGACTTGGTGTTGCCTATTTTTCTTATGGAGACTGACAAGAAGCCATTCTTCTAAGTATCATCCCACCATCATTTTTCCATTGTTTTAAAATGCCGGGAAATTTTGCAAGTTAGCATTATAATTAGTAGCTGGAGGTTACGGCTTTTTTTTTTTGTGTGGTCGATGTGGATGGTGGGGTCAGGCCCTCTGTCAGTTCGCTGGTTAGTTTTTATTATCCCCAGAGAGGAGAAGTGGGCATGTGTTTGGCAGGTGAAAAGGGCGGATTCTGTTTCAGAGAATTAACGATGATCCCTATGGTCATCCCGTTCCTTTAATAATCCTTTACTTCATCAGCTGGAAATCCACCATGGTTCTATATACTCCTCTTTGCGTGAGAACAGGTAACTGGCTTGTTCCAAGAAGTATGCCGCAGAGCTTTTCAATTAACCGGTACGTTGAAAATTATTTGCAGGTGTTCAGCGTTTCACCATAATTGTGATAACGTTTGTTTGTGCCTCCTGAAACCCAAGAAGGCTGCGACGGACATAACTATGCTGAGGCGTAGCTGACTTGGTTTTGCCTATTTTTGTTAGTGGAGACTGACAAGAATCCATTCTTCTAAGTATCTTCTCACCATCATTTCTCCATTGTTTAAAAATGCAGGGAAATTTTGCAAGTTAGCATTATAATTAGTAGCTGGAGGGTACTTTTTTTTTTTTTGTGTGTGGTCGATGTGGATGGGGGGGTCAGGCCCTCTGTCAGTTCGCTGTTTAGTTTTTATTATCCCCAGAGAGGAGAAGTGGGCATGTGTTTGGCAGGTGAAAAGGGCGGATTCTGTTTCAGAGAATTAACGATGATCCCCATGGTCATCCCGTTCCTTTAATAATCCTTTACTTCATCAGCTGGAAATCCACCATGGTTCTATATACTCCTCTTTGCGTGGGAACAGGTAACTGGCTTGTTCCAAGAAGTATGCCTCAGAGCTTTTCAATTAACCAGTATGTTGAAAATCCTTTGCAGGTTTTCAGCGTTTCACCATAATTGTGATAACGTGTGTATGTGCCTAGTGAAACCAAATATGGCTGCTACGGACATAACTATGCTGAGGCGTAGCTGACTTGGTGTTGCCTATTTTTGTCAGTGGAGACTGACAAGAAGCCATTCTTCTAAGTATCATCCCACCATCATTTCTCCATTGTTTAAAAATGCAGGGAAATTTTGCAAATTGGCATTATAATTAGTAGCTGGAGGGTACCTTTTTGTTTTGTGGGGTCAGTCAGGATGGGTGTTCAGGCCCTCTGTCCGATCGCTGGTTTGTTTTTATTATACCCAGAGAAGAGTAGTGGGCATGTGTTTGGCAGGTGAAAAGTGCGGATTCTGTTTCAGAGAATTAAACAGGATCCGCATGGTCATCTCATTCCTTTAAGAATCCTTTGCTTCATCAGCTGGGATTCCACCATGTTTCTATATACTCCTCTATGCGTGGGCACAGGTACCTGGCTTGTTCCAAGAATTATGCTGGAGAGTTTTCAAATTAACCAGTACGTTGAAAATTATTTGCAGGTGTTCAGCGTTTCACCATAATTGTGAGAACCTTTGTTTGTGCTTCCTGAAACCCAAGAAGGCTGCGACGGACATAACTATGCTGAGGAGTAGCTGACTTGGTGTTGCCTATTTTTGTTAGTGGAGACTGACAAGAAGCCATTCTTCTAAGTATCATCCCACCACCATTTTTCCATTGTTTTAAAATACATTGAAATTTTGCAAGTTAGCATTATAATTAGTAGCTGGAGGGTACGGTTTTTTCTTTTTTTTGTGTGGTCGATGTGGATGGTGGGGTCAGGCCCTTTGTCAGTTCGCTGGTTAGTTTTTATTATCCCCAGAGAGGAGAAGTGGGCATGTGTTTGGCAGGTGAAAAGGGCGGATTCTGTTTCAGAGAATTAACGATGATCCCCATGGTCATCCCGTTCCTTTAATAATCCTTTACTTCATCAGCTGGAAATCCACCATGGTTCTCTATACTCTTCTTTGCGTGGGAACAGGTAACTGGCTTGTTCTAAGAAGTATGCCGCAGAGCTTTTCAATTAACCAGTACGTTGAAAATTATTTGCAGGTTTTCAGCGTTTCACCATAATTGTGATAACGTTTGTTTGTGCCTCCTGTAACCCAAGAAGGCTGCGACGGACATAACTATGCTGAGGCGTAGCTGACTTGGTATTGCCTATTTTTGTTAGTGGAGACTGACAAGAATCCATTCTTCTAAGTATCATCTCACCACCATTTTTCCATTGTTTAAAAATGCAGGAAAGTTTGCAAGTTAGCATTATAATTAGTAGCTGGAGGCTACGGTGTTTTTTTTTTTTTTTTTTTTTTTCCTGTCGGGTCGGTGTGGATGTGTTGGTCAGGCCCTCTGTCAGTTCGCTGGTTTGTTTTTATTATCCCCAGAGAGGAGAAGTGGGTATTAGTATGGCAGGTGAAAACTGCGGATCTGTTTCAGAGAATTAAACAGGATCCGCAGGGTAATCCCGTTCCTTTAAGAATCCTTTGCTTCATGAGCTGGGAATCCACCATGGATCTATATACTTCTCTTGCGTGGGCACAGGAAACTGGCTAGTTCCAAGAAGTATGCCTCAGAGATTTTCATGTAACCAGTATGTTGACAATCCTTTGCAGGTTTTCAGCGTTTCACCATAATTGTGATAACGTGTGTATGTGCCTACTGAAATCAAATATGGCTGCTACGGACATAACTATGCTGAGGCGTAGCTGACTTGGTGTTGCCTATTTTTGTTAGTGGAGACTGACAAGAATCCATTCTTCTAAGTATCATCTCACCATCATTTTTCCATTGTTTAAAAATGCAGGAAAATTTTTCAAGTTAGCATTATAATTAGTAGCTGAAGGCTACGGTGTTTTTTTTTTTTTTTTTCCTGTGCGGTCGGTGTGGATGTGTTGGTCAGGCCGTCTGTCAGTTCGCTGGTTTGTTTTTATTATTCCCAGAGAGGAGAAGTGTGTATTAGTATGGCAGGTGAAAACTGTGGATCTGTTTCAGAGAATTAAACAGGATCCGCATGGTAATCCCGTTCCTTTAAGACTCCTTTGCTTCATGAGCTGGGAATCCACCATGGTTCTATATACTTCTCTATGCATGGGCACAGGAAACTGGCTTGTTCCAAGAAGTATGCCTCAGAGCTTTTCAATTAAGCAGTATGTTGAAAATCCTTTGCAGGTTTTCAGCGTTTCACCATAATTGAGATAACGTGTGTATGTGCCTACTGAAACCAAATATGGCTGCTACGGACATAACTATGCTGAGGCGTAGCTGACTTGGTGTTGCCTATTTTTGTCAGTGGAGACTGACAAGAAGCCATTCTTCTAAGTATCATCCCACCATCATTTCTCCATTGTTTAAAAATGCAGGGAAATTTTGCAAATTGGCATTATAATTTGTAGCTGGAGGGTACTTTTTTTTTTTGTGGGTTCGGTTAGGATGGGTGTTCAGGCCCTCTGTCATATCGCTGGTTTGTTTTTATTATCCCCAAAGAAGAGCAGTGGGCATGTTTTTGGCAGGTGAAAATTGCGGATTCTGTTTGAGAGAATTAAAGAGGATCCGCATGGTCATCTCATTCCTTTAAGAATCCTTTGCTTCATCAGCTGGGAATCCACCATGTTTCTATATACTCCTCTATGCGTGGGCACAGGTAACTGGCTCGTTCCAAGAAGTATGCTGGAGAGTTTTCAAATTAACCAGTACGTTGAAAATTATTTGCATGTTTTCATCGTTTCACCATAATTTTGATAAAGTTTGTATGTGACTCCTGAAACCCAAGAAGGCTGCGACGGACATAACTATGCTGAGGAGTAGCTGACTTGGTGTTGCCTATTTTTGTTAGTGGAGACAGACAAGAAGCCATTCTTCTAAGTATCATCCCACCATCATTTATCCATTGTTTTAAAATGCAGGGAAATTTGCAAGTTCGCATTATAATTAGTAGCTGGAGGGTACGGTTTTTTTTTTTTGTGCGGTCGATGTGGATTGGGGGGGGTCAGGCCCTCTGTCATTTCGCTGGTTAGTTTTTATTATCCCCAGAGAGGAGAAGTGGGCATGTGTTTGGCAGGTGAAAAGGGCGGATTCTGTTTCAGAGAATTAACGATCGTCCCCATGGTCATCCCGTGACGTTAATAATCCTTTACTTCATCAGCTGGAAATCCACCATGGTTCTATATACTCGTCTTTGCTTGGGATCAGGTAACTGGCTTGTTCCAAGAAGTATGCCGCAGAGCTTTTCAATTAACCACTACGTTGAAAATTATTTGCAGGTGTTCAGCGTTTCACCATAATTGTGATAACAATTGTTTGTGCCTCCTGAAACCCAAGAAGGCTGCGACGGACATAACTATGCTGAGGAGTAGCTGACTTGGTGTTGCCTGTTTTTGTTCGTGGAGACTGACAAGAAGCCATTCTTCTAAGTCTGATCCCACCACCATTTTTCCATTGGTTTAAAATGCAGGGAAATTTTGCAAGTTAGCATTATAATTAGTAGCTGGAGGGTACGGTTTTTTTTTTCTGTGTGGTAGATGTGGATGGGGGGGGTCAGGCCCTCTGTCAGTTCGCTGGTTAGTTTTTATTATCCCCAGAGAGGAGAAGTGGGCATGTGTTTGGCAGCTGAAAAGGACGGATTCTGTTTCAGAGAATTAACGATGATCCCCATGGTCATCCCGTTCCTTTAATAATCCTTTACTTCATCAGCTGGAAATCCACCATGGTTCTATATACTTGTCTATGCATGGGCACAGGAAACTGGCTTGATCCAAGAAATATGTCTCAGAGCTTTTCAATTAACCAGTATGTTGAAAATCCTTTGCAGGTTTTCAGCGTTTCACGATAATTGTGATAACGTGTGTATGTGCCTACTGAAACCAAATATGGCTGCTACGGACATAACTATGCCGAGGTGTAGCTGACTTGGTGTTGCCTATTTTTGTCAGTGGAGACTAACAAGAAGCCATTCTTCTAAGTATCATCCCACCATCATTTCTCCATTGTTTAAAAATGCAGGTAAATTTTGCAAATTGGCATTATAATTAGTAGCTGCAGGGTACTTTTTTTTTTTGTGGGGTCGGTCAGGATGGGTGTTCAGGCCCTCTGTCAGATCGCTGGTTTGTTTTTATTATCCCCAGAGAAGAGTAGTGGGCATGTGTTTGGCAGGTGAAAAGTGCGGATTCTGTTTCAGAGAATTAAACAGGATCCGCATGGTCATCTCATTCCTTTAAGAATCCTTTGCTTCATTAGCTGAGATTCCACCATGTTTCTATATACGCCTCTATGCGTCGGCACAGGTACCTGGCTTGTTCCAAGAAGTATGCTGGAGAGTTTTCAAATTAACCAGTACGTTGAAAATTATTTGCAGGTTTTCAGCGTTTCACCATAATTTTGATAACGTTTGTATATGCCTCCTGAAACCCAAGAGGGCTGCGACGGACATAACTATGCTGAGGAGTAGCTGACTTGGTGTTGCCTATTTTTGTTAGTGGAGACAGACAAGAAGCCATTCTTCTAAGTATCATCCCACCACCATTTTACCATTGTTTTAACATGCAGGGAAATTTTGCAAGTTAGCATTATAAGTAGTAGCTGGAGGGTACGGATTTTTTTTGTGTGTGTGGTCGATGTGGATGGGAGGTCAGGCCCTCTGTCAGTTCGCTGGTTAGTTTTTATTATCCCCAGAGAGGAGAAGTGGGCATGTGTTTGGCAGGTGAAAAGGGCGGATTCTGTTTCAGAGAATTAACGATGATCCCCATGGTCATCCCGTTCCTTTAATAATCCTTTACTTCATCAGCTGGAAATCCACCATGGTTCTATATACTCCTCTTTGCGTGGGAACAGGTAACTGGCTTGTTCCAAGAAGTATGCCGCAGAGCTTTTCAATTAACCACTACGTTGAAAATTATTTGCAGGTGTTCAGCGTTTCACCATAATTGTGATAACGTTTGTTTGTGCCTCCTGAAACCCAAGAAGGCTGCGACGGACATAACTATGCTGAGGCGTAGCTGACTTGGTTTTGCCTATTTTTGTTAGTGGAGACTGACAAGAAGCCATTCTTCTAAGTATCATCTCACCATCATTTTTCCATTGTTTAAAAATGCAGGAAAATTTTGCAAGTTAGCATTCTAATTAGTAGCTGGAGGCTTCGGTGTTTTTTTTTTTTTTTTTTTTCCCTGTGGGATCGATGTGGGTGTGTTGGTCAGGCCCTCTGTCAGTTGGCTGGTTTGTTTTTACTATCCCCAGAGAGGAGAAGTAGGCATGTGTTTGTAAGGTGAAAAGTTCGGATTCTGTTTCAGAGAATGAAACAGGATCCGCATGCTCATTCCGTTCCTTTAGGAAACTTTCGCTTCATCAGCTGGGAATCCACCATGGTTCTATATACTCCTCTATGTGTGGGCACAGGTAACTGGCTTGTTCCAAGAAGTATGCCGCAGAGCTTTTCAATTAACCACTACGTTGAAAATTATTTGCAGGTTTTCAGCGTTTCACCATAATTGTGATAACGTTTGTTTGTGCCTCCTGAAACCCAAGAAGGCTGCGACGGACATAACTATGCTGAGGCGTAGCTGACTTGGTTTTGCCTATTTTTGTTAGTGGAGACTGACAAGAATCCATTCTTCTAAGTATCTTCTCACCATCATTTCTCCATTGTTTAAAAATGCAGGGAAATTTTGCAAGTTAGCATTATAATTAGTAGCTGGAGGGTACTATTTTTTTTTTTTGTGGGGTCAGTGTGGATGGGTTGGTAAGGCCCTCTGTCAGTTCGCTGGTTTGTTTTTATTATCCCCAGAGAGGGGAAGTGGGTATTAGTATTGCAGGTGAAAACTGCGGATCTGTTTCAGAGAATTAAACAGGATCCGCATGGTAATCCAGTTCCTTTAAGAATCCTTTGCTTCATGAGCTGGGAATCCACCATGGTTCTATATACTTCTCTATGTGTGGGCACAGAAAACTGGCTTGTTCCAAGAAGTATGCCTCAGAGCTTTTCAATTAACCAGTATGTTGAAAATCCTTTGCAGGTTTTCAGCGTTTCACCATAATTGTGATAACGTGTGTATGTGCCTACTGAAACCAAATATGGCTGCTACGGACATAACTATGCTGAGGCGTAGCTGACTTGGTGTTGCCTATTTTTGTCAGTGGAGACTGACAAGAAGCCATTCTTCTAAGTATCATCCCACCATCATTTCTCCATTGTTTAAAAATGCAGGGAAATTTTGCCAATTGGCATTATAATTAGTAGCTGGAGGGTCCTTTTTTTTTTTGTGGGTTCGGTCAGGATGGGTGTTCAGGCCCTCTGTCAGATCGCTGGTTTGTTTTTATTATCCCCAGAGAAGAGTAGTGGGCATGTGTTTGGCAGGTGAAAAGTGCGGATTCTGTTTCAGAGAATGATACAGGATCCACATGCTCCTCCCGTTGCTTTAGAAAAATTTGCTTCATCAGGTGGGAATCCACCATGGTTCTATATACTCCTCTATGTGTGGGCACAGGTAACTAGCTTGTTCCAAGAAGTATGCCGCAGAGCTTTTCAATTAAGCAGTACGTTGAAAATCATTTGCAGGTTTTCAGCGTTTCACCATAATTCTTATAACGTTTCTATGTGTCTTCTGAAACCCAATATGGCTGCCACGGACATAAGTATGCTGAGGCGTAGCTGACTTCGTGTTGCCTATTTTTGTTAGTGGAGACTGACTGGAAGCCATTCTTCTAAGTATCATCCCACCATCATTTTTCTATTGTTTAAAAATGCAGGGAAATTTTGCAAGTTATCATTATAATTAGTAGCTGGAGGGTACTTTTTTTTTTTTGTGGGGTCAGTGTGGATGGGTTGGTCAGGCCATCTGTCAATTCACTGGTTTGTTTTTATTATCCCCAGAGAGGAGAAGTGGGCATGTGTTTGGCAGGTGAAAAGTGCGGATTCTGTTTCAGAGAATTAAACAGGATCCGCATGGTCATCTCATTCCTTTAAGAATCCTTTGCTTCATGAGCTGGGATTCCACCATGTTTCTATATACTCCTCTATGCATGGGCACAGGTACCTGGCTTGTTCCAAGAAGTATGCCGCTGAGCTTTTCTATTAACCACTACGTTGAAAATTATTTGCAGGTGTTCAGCGTTTCACCATAATTGTGATAACGTTTGTTTGTGCCTCCTGAAAACCAAGAAGGCGGCGACGGACATAACTATGCTGAGGAGTAGCTGACTTGGTGTTGCCTATTTTTGTTAGTGGAGACGGACAAGAAGCCATTCTTCTAAGTATCATCCCACCACCATTTTTCCATTGTTTTAAAAAGGAGGGAAATTTTGCAAGTTAGCATTATAATTAGTAGCTGGAGGGTACGGTTTTTTTTTTGTGTGTGTGGTCAATGTGCATGGGGGGGTCAGGCCCTCTGTCAGTTCGCTGGTTAGTTTTTATTATCCCCAGAGTGGTGAAGTGGGCATGTGTTTGGCAGGTGAAAAAGGCGGATTCTGTTTCAGAGAATTAACGATGATCCCCATGGTCATCCCGTTCCTTTAATAATCCTTTACTTCATCACCTGGAAATCCACCATGGTTCCATATACTCCTCTTTGCGTGGGAACAGGTAACTGGCTTCTTCCAAGAAGTATGCCACAGAGCTTTTCAATTAACCACTACGTTGAAAATTATTTGCAGGTGTTGAGCGTTTCACCATAATTGTGATAACGTTTGTTTGTGCCTCCTGAAACCCAAGAAGGCTGCGACGGACATAACTATGCTGAGGAGTAGCTGACTTGGTGTTGCCTATTTTTGTTAGTGGAGACAGACAAGAAGCCATTCTTCTAAGTATCATCCCACCACCATTTTTCCATTGTTTTAAAATGCAGGGAAATTTTGCAAGTTAGCATTATAATTAGTAGCTGGAGGGTACGTTTTTTTTTTTTTTTGTGTGGTCGATGTGCATGGGGGGGTCAGGCCCTCTGTCAGTTCGCTGGTTAGTTTTTATTATCCCCAGAGAGGAGATGTGGGCATGTGTTTGGCAGGTGAAAAGGGCGGATTCTGGTTCAGAGAATTAACGATGATCCCCATGGTCATCCCGTTCCTTTAATAATCCTTTACTTCATCAGCTGGAAATCCACCATGGTTCTATATACTCCACTTTGCGTGGGCACAGGTACCTGGCTTGTTCCAGGAAGTATGCTGGAGAGTTTTCAAATTAACCAGTACGTTGAAAATTATTTGCAGGTTTTCAGCGTTTCACCATAATTTTGATAACGTTTGTATGTGCCTCCTGAAACCCAAGAAGGCTGCGACGGACATAACTATGCTGAGGAGTAGCTGACTTGGTGTTGCCTATTTTTGTTAGTGGAGACAGACAAGAAGCCATTCTTCTAAGTATGATCCCACCACCATTTTTCCATTGTTTTAAAAGGCAGGGAAATTTTGCAAGTTAGCATTATAATTAGTAGCTGGAGGGTACGGTTTTTTTGTGTGTGTGGTCGATGTGGATGGGGGGGTCAGGCGCTCTGTCAGTTCGCTGGTTAGTTTTTATTATCCCCAGAGAGGAGAAGTGGACATGTGTTTGGCAGGTGAAAAGTTCGGATTCTGTTTCAGAGAATGAAACAGGATCCGCATGCTCATCCCGTTCCTTTAGGAAACTTTTGCTTCATCACCTGGGAATCCACCATGGTTCTATATACTCCTCTATGTGTGGGCACAGGTAACTGGCTTGTTCCAAGAAGTATGCCGCAGAGCTTTTCAATTAAGCAGTACGTTGAAAATTATTTGCAGGTTTTCACCGTTTCACCATAATTCTTATAACGTTTGTATGTGTCTCCTGAAACCCAATATGGCTGCCACGGACATAAGTATGCTGAGGAGTAGCTCACTTGGTGTTGCCTATTTTTGTTAGTGGAGACTGACTGGAAGCCATTCTTCTAAGTATCATCCCACCATCATTTTTCCATTGTTTAAAAATGAAGGGAAATTTTGAAATTTATCATTATAATTAGTAGCTGGAGGGTACTTTTTTTTTTTTTTGTGGGGTCAGTGTGGATGGGTTGGTCAGGCCATCTGTCAATTCACTGGTTTGTTTTTATTATCCCCAGAGAGGAGAAGTGGGCATGTGTTTGGCATGTGAAAAGTGCGGATTCTGTTTCAGAGAATTAAACAGGATCCGCATGGTCATCTTATTCCTTTAAGAATCCTTTGCTTAATCAGCTGGGATTCCACCATGTTTCTATATACTCCTCTATGCGTGAGCACAGGTACCTGGCTTGTTCCAAGAAGTATGCTGGAGAGTTTTCAAATTAGCCAGTACGTTGAAAATTATTTGCAGGTTTTCAGCGTTTCACCATAATTTTGCTAACGTTTGTATGTGCCTCCTGAAACCCAAGAAGGCTGCGACGGACATAACTATGCTGAGGAGTAGCTGACTTGGTGTTGCCTATTTTTGTTAGTGGAGACAGACAAGAAGCCATTCTTCTAAGTATCATCCCACCACCATTTTTCCATTGTTTTAAAATGAAGCGAAATTTTGCAAGTTAGCATTATAATTAGTAGCTGGAGGGTACGGTTTTTTTGTGTGTGTGGTCGATGTGGATGGGGGGGTCAGGCCCTCTGTCAGTTCGCTGGTTAGTTTTTATTATCCCTAGAGAGGAGAAGTGGGCATGTGTTTGGCAGTTGAAAAGGGCGGATTCTGTTTCAGAGAATTGACGATGATCCCCATGGTCATCCCGTTCCTTTAATAATCCTTTATTTCATCAGCTGGAAATCCACCATGGTTCTATATACTCCTCTTTCCGTGGGAACAGGTAACTGGCTTGTTCCAAGAAGTATGCCGCAGAGATTTTCAATTAACCAATACGTTGAAAATTATTTGCAGGTGTTCAGCGTTTAACCCTAACGAGAACCCCTAAAGATAACCCTGAACCCTATCCCTAACCCCAGCAGTAAACTTTAACCCTAAACCTAAGCCCAACACGTAACCCTACTCCTATCCTTTTACCCTAAAACTAACCCCTAAACCTAACCCCTATACCTCACCCTAACTCTAACCCCAATCCTAATTCTAACCATACCCCTTCATAAAACACTAACTCCTAACTGCTAACCCTAACACTAACCAAAAACCCTAATCACTAATCCCTAACCCTAACGCTTATCCTTTACCCTAACCGTTAACCCTCACCCTAAATCTTAACACTGACCCTAACCTTAACCTTTAACTCTAAGCCTAACCCTTAAGCCTACAGTAAGGAAGACCCTTAATGCTAATGGGATCCCTTATCCCTAACCCTAACACTACAGCTAAAAATAACCCTAACCTTGGATCCTTAAACCTAACCCCTAACACTTACTTTAACCCCAAACCCTAACCCTAATCCTAAGCATTCAACCTAACCCTATCTCTTAACCCTAACGCTAGCCCTTACCCTAACGCCTAGATCTAACCCTAAATCTAACCTACCGCCTAATCCTAAACTTAAGCCCTAATGCTAACACTAACCCTGAACCCTAAACCTACCGGTAACCCTTAACACTAACCCTATCCGTGAACCTTAACCCTGACCCTAACCATTACCTGCACCCAAACATTTAACCCTGACCCTAACCCTAATCCTTAATGCTAACCCTAACACTAAACCCTAACCCTAAGTACAACACTTAACCCTAATCCTATCCCTTAACCCTAACCCTAACCCTAACCCTAATGCTAACCCCTAAACGTAACCCTAACCGTGACCAGTAAACCTAACCCTAACCTCTAACACAAACCATAGCACATAACTCTAACCCTAAAACTAACCCTAAACTTAACCGTAAACCCTAACTCTTAACCTTAACCCTAAGCGTTAACTCTCACGCTAACCTTTAATCCTAACCCTAATCCTAATCTTCAACCCTAAACCTAACACTTAACCCTAACCCTGTACCAAACCTAACCCCTCATCTTAACCCTAACCGTAAACCTCAACCCTAAAGCAAAGTGTAACCGTTAAACCTAAGAGTAACCTTTAACCCTAACCCTATTCCCTAACCCTAAGCCCTCACCCTAACACTAAACTTCATCCTTAACCCTAACCAGAATCCTAACCCTAAATCTAATTCTCAGACTTCTTGCTTTCTTAGAGTTTGGAAAGCCTGCAATCCTCCCATGCCATGCGTGAAAGGAGGCTCTACCACTGTGTCCTGCATGAAACCCATGGGCCCATACCCAGAGTATGATAGAGTGGGTTCCCGGGTACAATCCCTGCCCCCTAAACTCCCCCCGCCCGCCTAATGCAGACAGGGCTAGTGCGCTAAGCATAAACAATACCTTTAACAGATAACCCTAACCCTGAACATAACACCCAACCCTGTTCCTATTTCTCCCACTAACATGTAAACCTCACCGTGCGCCTAACTTTAACCTCTTATCCTAACGTTAATGCATAACCCATTTCCTGAGAACAACCCCTATCCCATAATTCTAACCCTATCTCCTAGTCATCACTGTGACACCTAATCCCTAACCCTAATTTTAAACCGCTAACCCTAACCGGAACCCTACCTACAACCCTAACACTGACAGTAACCCTTACTTCTAACTCCAACGCTATGCCTAACAAAAACCCTAACCCTTGACCCTAACCCTTCACCCTAACCCCTAAGCCTTACCCTAACCCTTAACCCTAATCCTAATCCTAACCATTAAACCTAACCCTAGCTCTTAAGGCTAACCCTAAACCTTACCCTCACGACTAGACCTATCCCTGACACTAACCTAACACCTAACGCTAACCAGAACCCCTAAAGCTAACCTTGAACCCTATCCCTAACCCTAGCAGTAAACTTTAACCCTAAACCTAAGCCCAACCCGTAACCCTAATCCTATCCTTTTACCCTAAAACTAACCCCTAAACCTAACCCCTATACCTCACCCTAACTCTAACCCCAATCCTAATTCTAACCATACCCCTTCATAAAACACTAACTCCTAACCGCTAACCCTAACACTAACCAAAAACCCTAATCACTAATCCCTAACCCTAATGCTTAACCTTTACCCTAACCTTTAACCCTCACCCTAAATCTTAACACTGACCCTAACCTTAACCTTTAACTCTAAGCCTAACCCTTAACCCTACAGTAAGGATGACCCTTAATGCTAATGGGATCCCTTATCCCTAACCCTAACACTACAGCTAAAAATAACCCTAACCTTGGATCCTTAAACCTAACCCCTAACACTTACTTTAACCCCAAACCATAACCCTAATCCTAAGCATTAAACCTAACCCTATCTCTTAACCCTAACGCTAGCCCTTACCCTAACGCCTAGATCTAACCCTAAATCTAACCTACCGCCTAATCCTAACCTTAAGCCCTAATGCTAACACTAACCCTGAACCCTAAACCTACCCGTAACCCTTAACACTAACCCAATTCATGAACCTAAACCCTGACCCTAACCATTACCCGCACCCAAGCATTTAACCCTTACTCTAACCCTAATCCTTAATGATAAACTTAACACTAAACCCTAACCCTAAGCCCAACACTTAACCCTAATCCTATCCCTTAACCCTAACCCTAACCCTAATGCTACCCCCTAAAAGTAACCCTAACCGTGACCAGTAAACCTAACCCTAACCTCTAACACAAACCATAGCACATAACTCTAACCCTAAAACTAACCCTAACCCTAACCCTAACCCTAAACCCTAACTCTTAACCTAAACACTAAGCGTTAACTCTCACGCTAACCTTTAATCCTAACCCTAATTCTAATCTTCAACCCTAAACCTAACACTTAACCCTAACCCTGTACCAAACCCTAACCCCTCATCTTAACCCTACCCGTAAACCTAAACCCTAAACCAAAGTGTAACCGTTAAACCTAAGAGTAACCTTTAACCCTAACCCTAATCCCTAACCCTAAGCCCTCACCCTAACACTAAACTTCATCCTTAACCCTAACCATAACCCTAACCCTAAATCTAATTCTCAGACTTCTTGCTTTCTTAGAGTTTAGAAAGCCTGCAATCCTCCCATGCCATGCGTGAAAGGAGGCTCTGCCACAGTGTCCTGCATGAAACCCAGAGGCGCATACACTGCGTGCGGTAGAGTGGGTTCCCAGCGACCATCACAGACACCTAACTTTGCCTCCTAGGGCATACAGGGCCCGTGCCCTAAGCATAAACCCTACCCCTCACCCATAAGCCTAACCCACAACATAACACCTAACCCTCATCCTACTGCTCACCTTAACAGGTAAACCTCACCATAACCCTAACTTTAACCCCATATCTTAACGTTAATGCATGACACCCTGAGAACAAGCCCTATACCGTCATTATAACCCTAACTCCTAGCTATAACCGTAACACCTAATCCCTACTTCTGAAACGCCAACCCTAACCTTAACCCGACCAACAACACTAACACTAACCCTAACCCCTTACCCTAACCCTACGCCTAAAAGTAACCCTAACGGTTGATCCTTCGTCATAACCCCTAACCTTAACCCTAACCCTTAACCCTATTCCCAATCCTAACCATTAAACAGAACCCTAACTCTTAACCCTAACCCTAACCTTTACCCTAATGCCTAGAGATCTAACCCCAACACTGACCTACAGTTAACACTAACCCCAACCCCTAATGCTAACCTTAAACCTGAACCAAGCTCCTAACCCTTAACCCTAACACTATCCCTAACCCCTAAGCCTAACCCCAACTGTTAACCCTCTAACCCTCACCCTGAATCCTAATCCTATCCCTTAACCCTAACCGCTAACCCTAACGCTAACTCCAACCCTAAACCTTACCCTGGCCCCCTAACCCAGACTTAACACCTTACCCCTAACACTAACTCTAACCCTAACCACTAATCCCTAGCACCTAACCCTGACTCGAAACCTAACCCCTAACACGAAAAACCAGAACCCCAACCCCAACCCTAATTCTCACACTACTTCCATTCCCAGAGTGAAGCAAGCCTACAATACAGCCATGCCATGTGTGAGATGAGGCTCCACCTGAGTCCTGCATGGAGGTCCTCTCCCAAGGCCCAGGGAATGATGTTGTGCTTTCGTGGTGACTCCGACCGCACCCCTCTCACCGTAGATTAACCAGGTCCTGTGCCCTTAAACTGACCGCTAAAGCTAAGCCCTACCACGAACGCTAACCCCTGACCCTGAACCTAAGCCCCGAGCCTAAAGCCCAACATTAACTCTAGACCCTTACCCTAAACCTAATCCCTAACCCTAATGCTAACCCCTAAACCCAACCCTAACCGTGAACAGTAAACCTAACCCTAACCCCTAACACAAACCATAGCACATAACTCTAACCCTAAATCTAACCCTAAGCCTAACCGTAAACCCTAACTCTTAACCTTAACCCTAAGCGTTAACTCTCACGCTAACCTTTAATCCTAACCCTAATCCTAATCTTCAACCCTAAACCTAACACTTAACCCTAAACGTCTACCAAACACTAACCCCTCATCTTAACCCTAACCGTAAACCTCAACCCTAAACCAAAGTGTAACCGTTAAACCTAAGAGTAACCTTTAACCCTAACCCTAATCCCTAACCCTAAGCCCTCACGCTAACACTAAACTTCATCCTTTACCCTAACCATAACCCTAACCCTAAATCTTATTCTCAGACTTCTTGCTTTCTTAGAGTTTAGAAAGCCTGAAATCCTCCCATGCCATGCGTGAAAGGAGGCTCTACCACTGTGTCCTGCATGAAACCCACGGGCCCATACCCAGAGTATGATAGAGTGGGTTCCCGGGTACAATCCCAGCCCCCTAAACTCCCCACGCCCGCCTAATGCAGACAGGGCCCGTGCGCTAAGCATAAACAATACCTTTAACAGATAACCCTAACCCTGAACATAACACCCAACCCTGTTCCTATTTCTCCCCTTAACACGTAAACCTCACCGTGCGCCTAACTTTAACCTCTTATCCTAACGTTAATGCATAACCCATTTCCTGAGAACAACCCCTATCCCATAATTCTAACCCTATCTCCTAGTCATCACTGTAACACCTAATCCCTAACCCTAATTCTAAACCACTAACCCTAACCGTAACCCTACCTACAACCCTAACACTGACAGTAACCCTTACTTCTAACCCCAACGCTATGCCTAACAAAAACCCTAACCCTTGACCCTAACCCGTAAGCCTTAACCTAACCCTTAACCCTAATCCTAATCCTAACCATTAAACCTAACCCTAGCTCTTAAAGCTAACCCTAAACCTTACCCTCACGACTAGACCTAACCCTGAAACTAACCTAACACCTAACCCTAACCAGAACCCCTAAAGCTAACCCTGAACCCTATCCCTAACCCTAGCAGTAAACTTTAACCCTAAACCTAAGCCCAACCCGTAACCCTAATCCTATCCTTTTACCCTAAAACTAACCCCTAAACCTAACCCCTATACCTCACCCTAACTCTAAACCCAATCCTAATTCTAACCATACCCCTTCATAAAACACTAACTCCTAACCGCTAACCCTAACACTAAGCAAAAACCCTAATCACTAATCCCTAACCCTAACGCTTAACCTTTACCCTAACCGTTAACCCTCACCCTAAATCTTAACACTGACCCTAACATTAACCTTTAACTCTAAGCCTAACCCTTAACCCTACAGTAACGAAGACCCTTAATGCTAATGGGATCCCTAATCCCTAACCCTAACACTACAGCTAAAAATTACCCTAACCTTGGATCCTTAAACCTAACCCCTAACATTTACTTTAACCCCAAACCCTAACCCTAATCCTAAGCATTCAACCTAACCCTATCTCTTAACCCTAACGCTAGCCCTTACCCTAACGCCTAGATCTAACCCTAAATCTAACCTACCGCCTAATCCTAACCTTAAGCCCTAATACTAACACTAACCCTGAACCCTAAACCTACCCGTAACCCTTAACACTAACCCTATCTGTCAACCTTAACCCTGACCCTAACAATTACCCGCACCCAAGCATTTAACCCTGATTCTAACCCTAATCCTTAATGCTAACCTTAACACAAAACCCTAACCCTAAGCCCAACACTTAACCCTAATCCTATCCCTTAACCCTAAGCCTAACCATAACCCTAATGCTAACCCCTAAACCTAACCCTAACCGTGACCAGTAAACCTAACCCTAACCTCTAACACAAACCATAGCACATAACTCTGACCCTAAAACTAACCCTAAACCTAACCCTAAACCCTAACTATTAACCTTAACCCTAAGCGTTAACTCTCACGCTAACCTTTAATCCTAACCCTAATCCTAATCTTCAACCCTAAACCTAACACTTAACCCTAACCCTGTACCAAAACCTAACCCCTCATCTTAACCCTAACCGTAAACCTCAACCCTAAACCAAAGTGTAACCGTTAAACCTAAGAGTAACCTTTAACCCTAACCCTAAGCCCTAACCCTAAGCCCTCACCCTAACACTAAACTTCATCCTTAACCCTAACTATAATCCTAACCCTAAATCTAATTCTCAGACTTCTTGCTTTCTTAGAGTTTAGAAAGCCTGCAATCCTCCCATGCCATGCGTGAAAGGAGGCTCTACCACTATGTCCTCCATGAAACCCACGGGCCCATACCCAGAGTATGATGGAGTGGGTTCCCGGGTACAATCCCAGCCCCCTAAACTCCCCCCGCCCGCCTAATGCAGACAGGGCCCGTGCGCTAAGCATAAACAATACCTTTAACAGATAACCCTAACCCTGAACATAACACCCAACCCTGTTCCTATTTCTCCCCTTAACACGTAAACCTCACCGTGCGCCTAACTTTAACCTCTTATCCTAACGTTAATGCATAACCCATTTCCTGAGAACAAGCCCTATCCCATAATTCTAACCCTATCTCCTAGTCATCACTGTGACACCTAATCCCTAACCCTAATTCTAAACCGCTAACCCTAACCGTAACCCTACCTACAACCCTAACACTGACAGTAACCCTTACTTCTAACCCCAACGCTATGCCTAACAAAAACCCTAACCCTTGACCCTAACCCCTAAGCCTTATCCTAACCCTTAACCCTAATCCTAATCCTAACCATTAAACCTAACCCTAGCTCTTAAAGCTAACCCTAAACCTTACCCTCACGACTAGACCTAACCCTGACACTAACCTAACACCTAACCCTAACCAGAACCCCTAAAGCTAACCCTGAAACCTATCCCTAACCCCAGCAGTAAACTTTCACCCTAAACCTAAGCCCAACCCGTAACCCAAATCCTATCCTTTTACCCTAAAACTAACCCCTAAACCTAACCCCTATACCTCACCCTAACTCTAATCCCAATCCTAATTTTAACCATACCCCTTCATAAAACACTAACTCCTAACCGCTAACCCTAACACTAACCAAAAACCCTAATCACTAATCCCTAACCCTAACGCTTAACCTTTACCCTAACCGTAAACCCTCACCCTAAATCTTAACCCTGACCCTAACCTTAACCTTTAACTCTAAGCCTAACCCTTAACCCTACAGTAAGGAAGACCCTTAATGCTAATGGGATCCCTTATCCCTAACCCTAACACTACAGCTAAAAATAACCCTCACCTTGGATCCTTAAACCTAACCCCTAACACTTACTTTAACCCCAAACCCTAACCCTAATCCTAAGCATTAAACCGAACCCTATCTCTTAACCCTAACGCTAGCCCTTACCCTAACGCTTAGATCTAACCCTAAATCTAACCTACCGCCTAATCCTAACCTTAAGCCCTAACCCTAACCCTAACCCTGAACCCTAAACCTACCCGTAACCCTTAACACTAACACTATCCGTGAACCTTAACCCTGACTCTAACCATTACCCGCACCCAAGCATTTAACCCTGACCCTAACCCTAATCATTAATGCTAACGTTAACACAAAACCCTAACCCTAAGCCCAACACTTAACCTTAATCCTATCCCTTAACCCTAACCCTAACCCTAACCCTAATTCTACCCCCTAAACGTAAACCTAACCGTGACCAGTAAACCTAACCCTAACCTCTAACACAAACCATAGCACATAACTCTAACCCTAAAACTAACCCTAACCCTAACCCTAAACCCTAACTCTTAACCTTAAACCTAAGCGTTAATTCTCACGCTAACCTTTAATCCTAACCCGAATCCTAATCTTCAACCCTAAACCGAACACTTAACCCTAAACCTGTACCAAACCCTAACCCCTCATCTTAACCCTAACCGTAAACCTCAACCCTAAACCAAAGTGTAACCGTTAAACCTAAGAGTAACCTTTAACCCTAACCCTAAGCCCTAACCCTAACCCTAACCCTAACCAAAGTGTAACCGTTAAACCTAAGAGTAACCTCTAACCCTAACCGTAATCCCTAACCCTAAGCCCTCACCCTAACACTAAACTTCATCCTTAACCCTAACCATAATCCTAACCCTAAATCTAATTCTCAGACTTCTTGCTTTCTTAGAGTTTAGAGAGCCTGCAATCCTCCCATGCCATGCGTGAAAGGAGGCTCTACCACTGTGTCCTGCATGAAACCCACGGGCCCATACCCAGAGTATGATAGAGTGGGTTCCCGGGTACAATCCCAGCCCCCCAAACACCCCCGCCCGCCTAATGCCGACAGGGCCCGTGCGCTAAGCATAAACAATACCTTTAACAGATAACCCTAACCCTGAACATAACACCCAACCCTGTTCCTATTTCTCCCCTTAACACGTAAACCTCACCGTGCGCCTAAATTTAACCTCTTATCCTAACGTTAATGCATAACCCATTTCCTGAGAACAAGCCCTATCCCATAATTCTAACCCTATCTCCTAGTCATCACTGTGACACCTAATCCCTAACCCTAATTCTAAACCGCTAACCCTAACCGTAACCCTACCTACAACCCTAACACTGACAGTAACCCTTACTTCTAACCCCAACGCTATGCCTAACAAAAACCCTAACCCTTGACCCTAACCCTTGACCCTAACCCCTAAGCCTTACCCTAACCCTTAACCCTAATCCTAATCCTAACCATTAAACCTAACCCTAGCTCTTAAAGCTAACCCTAAACCTTACCCTCACGACTAGACCTAACCCTGACACTAACCTAACACCTAACCCTAACCAGAACCCCTAAAGCTAACCCTGAACCCTATCCCTAACCCTAGCAGTAAACTTTAACCCTAAACCTAAGCCCAACCCGTAACCCTAATCCTATCCTTTTACCCTAAAACTAACCCCTAAACCTAACCGCTATACCTCACCCTAACTCTAACCCCAATCCTAAATCTAACCATACCCCTTCATAAAACACTAACTCCTAACCACTAACCCTAACACTAACCAAAAACCCTAATCACTAATCCCTAACCCTAACGCTTACCCTTTACCCTAACCGTTAACCCTCACCCTAAATCTTAACACTGACCCTAACCTTAACCTTTAACTCTAAGCCTAACCCTTAACCCTACAGTAAGGAAGACCCTTAATGCTAATGGGATCCCTAATTCCTAACCCTAACACTACAGCTAAAAATAACCCTAACCTTGGATCCTTAAACCTAACCCCTAACACTTACTTTAACCCCAAACCCTAACCCTAATCCTAAGCATTAAACCTAACCCTATCTCTTAACCCTAACGCTAGCCCTTACCCTAACGCCTAGATCTAACCCTAAATCTAACCTACCGCCTAATCCTAACCTTAAGCCCTAATATTAACACTAACCCTGAACCCTAAACCTACCCGTAACCCTTAACACTAACCCTATCTGTGAACCTTAACCCTGACCCTAACCATTACCCGGACCCAAGCATTTAACCCTGACCCTAACCCTAATCCTTAATGCGAACCCTAACACTAAACCCTAACCCTAAGCCCAACACTTATCCCTAATCCTATCCCTTAAGCCTAACCCTAACCCTAATGCCACCCCCTAAACGTAACCCTAACCGTGACCAGTAAACCTAACCCTAACCTCTAACACAAACCATAGCACATAACTCTAAACCTAAAACTAACCCTAACCCTAACCCTAACCCTAAACCCTAACTCTTAACCTTAACCCTAAGCGTTAACTCTCACGCTAACCTTTAATCCTAACCCTAATCCTAATCTTCAACCCTAAACCTAACACTTAACCCTAACCCTGTACCAAACCCTAACCCCTCATCTTAACCCTAACCGTAGACCTCAACCCTAAACCAAAGTGTAACCGTTAAACCTAAGAGTAACCTTTAACCCTAACCCTAATCCCTAACCCTAAGCCCTCACCCTAACACTAAACTTCATCCTTAACCCTAACCAGAATCCTAACCCTAAATCTCATTCTCAGACTTCTTGCTTTCTTAGAGTTTAGAGAGCCTGCAATCCTCCCATGCCATGCGTGAAAGGAGGCTCTACCACTGTGTCCTGCATGAAACCCACGGGCCCATACCCAGAGTATGATAGAGTGGGTTCCCGGGTACAATCCCAACCCCCTAAACTCCCCCAGTCCGCCTAATGCAGACAGGGCCCGTGCGCTAAGCATAAACAATACCTTTAACAGATAACCTTAACCCTGAACATAACACCCAACCCTGTTCCTATTTCTCCCCTTAACACGTAAACCTCACCGTGCGCCTAACTTTAACCTCTTATCCTAACGTTAATGCATAACCCATTTCCTGAGAACAACCCCTATCCCATAATTCTAACCCTATCTCCTAGTCATCACTGTGACACCTAATCCCTAACCCTAATTCTAAACCGCTAACCCTAACCGTAACCCTACCTACAACCCTAACACTGACAGTAACCCTTACTTCTAACCCCAACGCTATGCCTAACAAAAACCCTAACCCTTGACCCTAACCCTTGACCCTAACCCCTAAGCCTTACCCTAACCCTTAACCCTAATCCTAATCCTAACCATTAAACCTAACCCTAGCTCTTAAAGCTAACCCTAAACCTTACCCTCACGACTAGACCTAACCCTGACACTAACCTAACACCTAACCCTAACCAGAACCCCTAAAGCTAACCCTGAACCCTATCCCTAACCCTAGCAGTAAACTTTAACCCTAAACCTAAGCCCAACCCGTAACCCTAATCCTATCCTTTTACCCTAAAACTAACCCCTAAACCTAACCCCTATACCTCACCCTAACTCTAACCCCAATCCTAATTCTAACCATACCCCTTCATAAAACACTAACTCCTAACCGCTAACCCTAACACTAACCAAAAACCCTAATCACTAATCCCTAACCCTAATGCTTAACCTTTACCCTAACCGTTAACCCTCACCCTAATTCTTAACACTGACCCTAACCTTAACCTTTAACTCTAAGCCTAACCCTTAACCCTACAGTAAGGAAGACCCTTAATGCTAATGGGATCCCTTATCCCTAACCCTAACACTACAGCTAAAAATAACCCTAACCTTGGATCCTTAAACCTAACCCCTAACACTTACTTTAACCCCAAACCCTAACCCTAATCCTAAGCATTAAACCTAACCCTATCTCTTAACCCTAACGCTAGCCCTTACCCTAACGCCTAGATCTAACCCTAAATCTAACCTACCGCCTAATCCTAACCTTAAGCCCTAATATTAACACTAACCCTGAACCTAAACCTACCCGTAACCCTTAACACTAACCCTATCTGTGAACCTTAACCCTGACCCTAACCATTACCCGCACCCAAGCATTTAACCTGACCCTAACCCTAATCCTTAATGCGAACCCTAACACTAAACCCTAACCCTAAGCCCAACACTTATCCCTAATCCTATCCCTTAAGCCTAACCCTAACCCTAATGCCACCCCCTAAACGTAACCCTAACCGTGACCAGTAAACCTAACCCTAACCTCTAACACAAACCATAGCACATAACTCTAAACCTAAAACTAACCCTAACCCTAACCCTAACCCTAAACCCTAACTCTTAACCTTAACCCTAAGCGTTAACTCTCACGCTAACCTTTAATCCTAACCCTAATCCTAATCTTCAACCCTAAACCTAACACTTAACCCTAACCCTGTACCAAACCCTAACCCCTCATCTTAACCCTAACCGTAGACCTCAACCCTAAACCAAAGTGTAACCGTTAAACCTAAGAGTAACCTTTAACCCTAACCCTAATCCCTAACCCTAAGCCCTCACCCTAACACTAAACTTCATCCTTAACCCTAACCATAATCCTAACCCTAAATCTCATTCTCAGACTTCTTGCTTTCTTAGAGTTTAGAAAGCCTGCAATCCTCCCATGCCATGCGTGAAAGGAGGCTCTACCACTGTGTCCTGCATGAAACCCACGGGCCCATACCCAGAGTATGATAGAGTGGGTTCCCGGGTACAATCCCAACCCCCTAAACTCCCCCAGTCCGCCTAATGCAGACAGGGCCCGTGCGCTAAGCATAAACAATACCTTTAGCAGATAACCTTAACCCTGAACATAACACCCAACCCTGTTCCTATTTCTCCCCTTAACACGTAAACCTCACCGTGCGCCTAACTTTAACCTCTTATCCTAACGTTAATGCATAACCCATTTCCTGAGAACAAGCCCTATCCCATAATTCTAACCCTATCTCCTAGTCATCACTGTGACACCTAATCCCTAACCCTAATTCTAAACCGCTAACCCTAACCGTAACCCTACCTACAACCCTAACACTGACAGTAACCCTTACTTCTAACCCCAACGCTATGCCTAACAAAAACCCTAACCCTTGACCCTAACCCTTGACCCTAACCCCTAAGCCTTACCCTAACCCTTAACCCTAATCCTAATCCTAACCATTAAACCTAACCCTAGCTCTTAAAGCTAACCCTAAACCTTACCCTCACGACTAGACCTAACCCTGACACTAACCTAACACCTAACCCTAACCAGAACCCCTAAAGCTAACCCTGAACCCTATCCCTAACCCTAGCAGTAAACTTTAACCCTAAACCTAAGCCCAACCCGTAACCCTAATCCTATCCTTTTACCCTAAAACTAACCCCTAAACCTAACCCCTATACCTCACCCTAACTCTAACCCCAATCCTAATTCTAACCATACCCCTTCATAAAACACTAACTCCTAACCGCTAACCCTAACACTAACCAAAAACCCTAATCACTAATCCCTAACCCTAACGCTTAACCTTTACCCTAACCGTTAACCCTCACCCTAATTCTTAACACTGACCCTAACCTTAACCTTTAACTCTAAGCCTAACCCTTAACCCTACAGTAAGGAAGACCCTTAATGCTAATGGGATCCCTTATCCCTAACCCTAACACTACAGCTAAAAATAACCCTAACCTTGGATCCTTAAACCTAACCCCTAACACTTACTTTAACCCCAAACCCTAACCCTAATCCTAAGCATTAAACCTAACCCTATCTCTTAACCCTAACGCTAGCCCTTACCCTAACGCCTAGATCTAACCCTAAATCTAACCTACCGCCTAATCCTAACCTTAAGCCCTAATGCTAACACTAACCCTGAACCCTAAACCTACCCGTAACCCTTAACACTAACCCTATCCGTGAACCTTAACCCTGACCCTAACCATTACCCGCACCCAAGCATTTAACCCTGCTTCTAACCTTAATCCTTAGTGATAAACCTAACACTAAACCCTAACCCTAAGCCCAACACTTAACCCTAATCCTATCCCTTAACCCTAACCCTAACCCTAATGATACCCCCTAAACGTAACCCTAACCGTGACCAGTAAACCTAACCCTAACCTCTAACACAAACCATAGCACATAACTCTAACCCTAAAACTAACCCTAACCCTAACCCTAACCATAAACCCTAACACTTAACCTTAACCCTAAGCGTTAACTCTCACGCTAAACTTTAATCCTAACCCTAATCCTAATCTTCCACCCTAAACCTAACACTTAACCCTAACCCTGTACCAAACCCTAACCCCTCATCTTAACCCTAACCGTAAACCTCAACCCTAAACCAAAGTGTAACCGTTAAACCTAAGAGTAACCTTTAACCCTAACCCTAATCCCTAACCCTAAGCCCTCACCTTAACACTAAACTTCATCCTTAACCCTAACCATAATACTAACCCTAAATCTAATTCTCAGACTTCTTGCTTTCTTAGAGTTTAGAGAGCCTGCAATCCTCCCATGCCATGCGTGAAAGGAGACTCTACCACTGTGTTCTGCATGAAACCCACGGGCCCATACCCAGAGTATGATAGAGTGGGTTCCCGGGTACAATCCCAGCCCCCTAAACTCCCCCCGCCCGCCTAATGCAGACAGGGCCCGTGCGCTAAGCATAAACAATACCTTTAACAGATAACCCTAACCCTGAACATAACACCCAACCCTGTTCCTATTTCTCCCCTTAACACGTAAACCTCACCGTGCGCCTAACTTTAACCTCTTATCCTAACGTTAATGCATAACCCATTTCCTGAGAACAAGCCCTATCCCATAATTCTAACCCTATCTCCTAGTCATCACTGTGACACCTAATCCCTAACCCTAATTCTAAACCGCTAACCCTAACCGTAACCCTACCTACAACCCTAACACTGACAGTAACCCTTATTTCTAACCCCAACGCTATGCCTAACAAAAACCCTAACCCTTGACCCTAACCCTTCACCCTAACCCCTAAGCCTTACCCTAACCCTTAACCCTAATCCTAATCCTAACCATTAAACCTAACCCTAGCTCTTAAAGCTAACCCTAAACCTTACCCTCACGACTAGACCTAACCCTGACACTAACCTAACACCTAACCCTAACCAGAACCCCTAAAGCTAACCCTGAACCCTATCCCTAACCCTAGCAGTAAATTTTAACCCTAAACCTAAGCCCAACCCGTAACCCTAATCGTATCCTTTTACCCTAAAACTAACCCCTAAACCTAACCCCTATACCTCACCCTAACTCTAACCCCAATCCTAATTCTAACCATACCCCTTCATAAAACGCTAACTCCTAACCGCTAACCCTAACACTAACCAAAAACCCTAATCACTAATCCCTAACCCTAACGCTTAACCTTTACCCTAACCGTTAACCCTCACCCTAAATCTTAACACTGACCCTAACCTTAACCTTTAACTCTAAGCCTAACCCTTAACCCTACAGTAAGGAAGACCCTTAATGCTAATGGGATCCCTTATCCCTAACCCTAACCCTAACACTACAGCTAAAAATAACCCTAACCTTGGATCCTTAAACCTAACCCCTAACACTTACTTTAACCCCAAACCCTAACCCTAATCCTAAGCATTAAACGTAACCCTATCTCTTAACCCTAACGCTAGCCCTTACCCTAACGCCTAGATCTAACCCTAAATCTAACCTACCGCCTAATCCTAACCTTAAGCCCTAACGCTAACACTAACCCTGAACCCTAAACCTACCCGTAACCCTTAACACTAACCCTATCCGTGAACCTTAACCCTGACCCTAACCATTACCCGCACCCAAGCATTTAACCCTGCTTCTAACCTTAATCCTTAGTGATAAACCTAACACTAAACCCTAACCCTAAGCCCAACACTTAACCCTAATCCTATCCCTTAACCCTAACCCTAACCCTAATGATACCCCCTAAACGTAACCCTAACCGTGACCAGTAAACCTAACCCTAACCTCTAACACAAACCATAGCACATAACTCTAACCCTAAAACTAACCCTAACCCTAACCCTAACCATAAACCCTAACACTTAACCTTAACCCTAAGCGTTAACTCTCACGCTAAACTTTAATCCTAACCCTAATCCTAATCTTCCACCCTAAACCTAACACTTAACCCTAACCCTGTACCAAACCCTAACCCCTCATCTTAACCCTAACCGTAAACCTCAACCCTAAACCAAAGTGTAACCGTTAAACCTAAGAGTAACCTTTAACCCTAACCCTAATCCCTAACCCTAAGCCCTCACCTTAACACTAAACTTCATCCTTAACCCTAACCATAATACTAACCCTAAATCTAATTCTCAGACTTCTTGCTTTCTTAGAGTTTAGAGAGCCTGCAATCCTCCCATGCCATGCGTGAAAGGAGACTCTACCACTGTGTTCTGCATGAAACCCACGGGCCCATACCCAGAGTATGATAGAGTGGGTTCCCGGGTACAATCCCAGCCCCCTAAACTCCCCCCGCCCGCCTAATGCAGACAGGGCCCGTGCGCTAAGCATAAACAATACCTTTAACAGATAACCCTAACCCTGAACATAACACCCAACCCTGTTCCTATTTCTCCCCTTAACACGTAAACCTCACCGTGCGCCTAACTTTAACCTCTTATCCTAACGTTAATGCATAACCCATTTCCTGAGAACAAGCCCTATCCCATAATTCTAACCCTATCTCCTAGTCATCACTGTGACACCTAATCCCTAACCCTAATTCTAAACCGCTAACCCTAACCGTAACCCTACCTACAACCCTAACACTGACAGTAACCCTTATTTCTAACCCCAACGCTATGCCTAACAAAAACCCTAACCCTTGACCCTAACCCTTCACCCTAACCCCTAAGCCTTACCCTAACCCTTAACCCTAATCCTAATCCTAACCATTAAACCTAACCCTAGCTCTTAAAGCTAACCCTAAACCTTACCCTCACGACTAGACCTAACCCTGACACTAACCTAACACCTAACCCTAACCAGAACCCCTAAAGCTAACCCTGAACCCTATCCCTAACCCTAGCAGTAAATTTTAACCCTAAACCTAAGCCCAACCCGTAACCCTAATCGTATCCTTTTACCCTAAAACTAACCCCTAAACCTAACCCCTATACCTCACCCTAACTCTAACCCCAATCCTAATTCTAACCATACCCCTTCATAAAACGCTAACTCCTAACCGCTAACCCTAACACTAACCAAAAACCCTAATCACTAATCCCTAACCCTAACGCTTAACCTTTACCCTAACCGTTAACCCTCACCCTAAATCTTAACACTGACCCTAACCTTAACCTTTAACTCTAAGCCTAACCCTTAACCCTACAGTAAGGAAGACCCTTAATGCTAATGGGATCCCTTATCCCTAACCCTAACCCTAACACTACAGCTAAAAATAACCCTAACCTTGGATCCTTAAACCTAACCCCTAACACTTACTTTAACCCCAAACCCTAACCCTAATCCTAAGCATTAAACGTAACCCTATCTCTTAACCCTAACGCTAGCCCTTACCCTAACGCCTAGATCTAACCCTAAATCTAACCTACCGCCTAATCCTAACCTTAAGCCCTAACGCTAACACTAACCCTGAACCCTAAACCTACCCGTAACCCTTAACACTAACCCTATCCGTGAACCTTAACCCTGACCCTAACCATTACCCACACCCAAGCATTAAACCCTGATTCTGACCCTAATCCTTAATGATAAACCTAACACTAAACCCTAACCCTAAGCCCAACACTTAACCCTAATCCTATCCCTTAACCCTAACCCTAACCCTAATGCTACCCCCTAAAAGTAACCCTAACCGTGACCAGTAAACCTAAACCTAACCTCTAACACAAACCATAGCACATAACTCTAACCCTAAAACTAACCCTAACCCTAACCCTAAACCCTAACTCTTAACCTTAACCCTAAGCGTTAACTCTCACGCTAACCTTTAATCCTAACCCTAATCCTAATCTTCAACCCTAAACCTAACACTTAACCCTAACCCTGTACCAAACCCTAACCCCTCATTTTAACCCTAACCGTAAACCTCAACCCTAAACCAAAGTGTAACCGTTAAACCTAAGAGTAACCTTTAACCCTAACCCTAATCCCTAACCCTAAGCCCTCACCCTAACACTAAACTTCATCCTTAACCCTAACCAGAATCCTAACCCTAAATCTAATTCTCAGACTTCTTGCTTTCTTAGAGTTTAGAAAGCCTGCAATCCTCCCATGCCATGCGTGAAAGGAGGCTCTACCACTGTGTCCTCCATGAAACCCACGGGCCCATACCCAGAGTATGATAGAGTGGGTTCCCGGGTACAATCCCAGCCCCCTAAACTCCCCCCGCCCGCCTAATGCAGACAGGGCCCGTGCGCTAAGCATAAACAATACCTTTAACAGATAACCCTAACCCTGAACATAACACCCAACCCTGTTCCTATTTCTCCCCTTAACACGTAAACCTCACCGTGCGCCTAACTTTAACCTCTTATCCTAACGTTAATGTATAACCCATTTCCTGAGAACAATCCCTATCCCATAATTCTAACCCTATCTCCTAGTCATCACTGTGACACCTAATCCCTAACCCTAATTCTAAACCGCTAACCCTAACCGTAACCCTACCTACAACCCTAACACTGACAGTAACCCTTACTTCTAACCCCAACGCTATGCCTAACAAAAACCCTAACCCTTGACCCTAACCCTTCACCCTAACCCCTAAGCCTTACCCTAACCCTTAACCCTAATCCTACTCCTAACCATTAAACCTAACCCTAGCTCTTAAAGCTAACCCTAAACCTTACCCTCACGACTAGACCTAACCCTGACACTAACCTAACACCTAACCCTAACCAGAACCCCTAAAGCTAACCCTGAACCCTATCCCTAACCCTAGCAGTAAACTTTCACCCTAAACCTAAGCCCAACCCGTAACCCTAATCCTATCCTTTTACCCTAAAACTAACCCCAAACCTAACCCCTATACCTCACCCTAACTCTAACCCCAATCCTAATTCTGTTTTTTTTTTTTTTGAAATAATATGGGAAATATTCATGATAAATTATTAAGTGAACAGTGCAAGTTAAAAACAATAGTTTCATATTTTTTCCCCACCCCCCCTTTCCCGAGTCAGCACCTTCAAGTGTTACCACTCCCCAAAAGGTGTGCAATGCACTCATTGTGTAGGCATACCCCCATCCCCTCCCCCACCCCCACCTCAGTCTGATGTCCAATTGGTGTCATTCCCAGATTTGTATTTAGGTGATGATCAGGGAAACCAATTTTCTGGTGAGTACATGTGATGCTTGTTTTTCCATTCTTGGGATACTTCACTTAATATAATGGTTTCCAACTCTCTCCAGGAGAACCATAGAGATGTCGTATCTTCATCATTCCTTATAGCTGAGTAATATTCCATGGTATACATATACCACAGTTTACTAATCCAATCATGTATTGATGGGCATTTGGGTTGTTTCCACATCTTTGCTATTGTGAATTGTGCTGCTATAAACATTTGGGTACACGTGCCTTTGTAACAGAATGACCTTTTTTCCTTTGGGTATATGCCCAGTAATGGGATTGCTGGGTCAAATGGCAGGTCTACTTGAATCTGTTTAAGATACCTCCATAATGCTTTCCACAGGGATTGCACTAGTTTGCAGTCCCACCAGCAGTGTATTAGTGTTCCTGTCTCTCCACACCCACGCCAACATGTGTTGTTTTGGGTTTTTTTGATAAAGGCCATTCTCACTGGGGTTAAGTGATATCTCATTGTGGTTTTGATTTGCATTTCCCTGATGATTAGAAAACATTGCAATGAAGTTCTACCCAACAAGCTGAACAAAAAACCGTCTCACTTATCAGTTTTCTCAATAAATGTGAATGGCTTGAATTCCCCGCTCAAGAGACATAGACTGGCCCAATGGATAAAAAAGCACAAGCCAAGTATCTGCTGTCTCCAAGAAACCCACCTAACGAGCAAAGATGCATTTAGACTGAAAGTAAAAGGATGGAAATCGGTATTTCAAGCAAACGGTAACGAAAAGAAAGCTGGTGTGGCAATCTTAATTTCCAATAACTTAGCTTTCAAACCAACAAAAATAATAAAAGACAAAAATGGCTACTACATACTGGTCAAGGGCACAATTCAACAAGAAGCCATGACTATACTCAATATATATGCACCCAACCTAGGTGCACCTAGATTCATAAAGCAAACCCTACTAGATCTGAACCAGATGATTGATAATAATACTGTAATAGCTGGAGACTTTAACACCCCACTGACAGTACAGGACAGATCCTCTAAACAGAAAATAAACAAAGACATAATGGACCTAAATAGAATGCTAGAACAAATGGGCATGGCTGACATCTATAGGACATTCTACCCAAAGTCCACAGAATATACATTCTTCTCATCAGCTCACGGGACATTCTCTAAGATTGACCATGTCCTAGGACATAAATCATGTCTTCAAAAATTCAAAAAAATAGAAATTATACCATGCATCTTCTCAGATCACAGCGGAATAAAAGTAACAATGATCACAAACAGAAACCCTCACTCTTACTCAAAGTCATGGAAGCTAAATAACCTTCTCCTGAATAATTATTCTATAAAAGAAGAAATCAAGATGGAAATCAAAAATTTCTTTGAATTAAATGACAATGGAGATACAACTTATCAAAATCTATGGGATGCAGCTAAAGCAGTCCTGAGAGGAAAATTCATATCCATAAATGCCTATATCAAAAAGACAGAAAACATGCAAATAGACAACCTAACGAATAGACTCAAAGATCTGGAGAAAGAAGAACAGAACGATCCCAAACCCAGCAGAAGGCGAGAAATTACTAAGATCAAATCAGAACTAAATGAAAAGGACAACAAAGAAACTATAAGGGAAATTAATAAAACAAAAAGTTGGTTCCTTGAAAAGATAAACAAAATAGACACACCTCTGGCTAGACTAACCAAGAGCACAAAAGTAAAATCTCTAATAACCTCCATTAGGAACATGAAAGGAGAAATCACAACCGATGCTACAGAGATACAAGATATCATCTATGAATTCTACAAAAATCTTTATGCACACAAACTGGAGAACGTGGAGGAAATGGACAAATTTTTAGAGACACATAGTCTTCCCAGGCTCAACCAGGAAGAAATAGAGTACCTGAACAGACCAATATCAAGAACTGAAATCGAAACAGCAATAAAAAACCTTCCCAAAAAGAAAAGCCCTGGTCCAGATGGGTTCACACCTGAATTTTACCATACATACAAAGAAGAACTGGTGCCCATCCTACATAAACTATTCTCCAATATTGAGAAGGATGGAGTTCTCCCCAACACGTTCTACCAGGCCAATATAACATTAATACCAATCCTAATTCTAACCATACCCCTTCATAAAACACTAACTCCTAACCGCTAACCCTAACACTAACCAAAAACCCTAATCACTAATCCCTAACCCTAACGCTTAACCTTTACCCTAACCGTTAACCCTCACCCTAAATCTTAACACTGACCCTAACCTTAACCTTTAACTCTAAGCCTAACCCTTAACCCTACAGTAAGGAAGACCCTTAATGCTAATGGGATCCCTTATCCCTAACCCTAACACTACAGCTAAAAATAACCCTAACCTTGGATCCTTAAACCTAACCCCTAACACTTACTTAAACCCCAAACCCTAACCCTAATCCTAAGCATTAAACCTAACCCTATCTTTTAACCCTAACGCTAGCCCTTACCCTAACGCCTAGATCTAACCCTAAATCTAACCTACCGCCTAATCCTAACCTTAAGCCCTAATGCTAACACTAACCCTGAACCCTAAACCTACCCGTAACCCTTAACACTAACCCTATCCGTGAACCTTAACCCTGACCCTAACCATTACCGCACCCAAGCATTTAACCCTGATTGTAATCCTAATCCTTAATGATAAACCTAACACTAAAGCCTAACCCTAAGGCCAACACTTAACCCTAATCCTATCCCTTAACCCTAACCCTAACCCTAATGCTACCCCCTAAACGTAACCCTAACCGTGACCAGTAAACCTAACCCTAACCTCTAACACAAACCATAGCACATAACTCTAACCCTAAAACTAACCCTAACCCTAACCCTAACCCTAAACCCTAACTCTTAATCTTAACACTAAGCGTTAACTCTCACGCTAATCTTTAATCCTAACCCCAATCCTAATCTTCAACCCTAAACCTAACACTTAACCCTAACCCTGTACCAAACCCTAACCCCTCATCTTAACCCTAACCGTAAACCTCAACCCTAAACCAAAGTGTAACCGTTAAACCTAAGAGTAACCTTTAACCCTAACCCTAATCCCTAACCCTAAGCCCTCACCCTAACACTAAACTTCATCCTTAACCCTAACCAGAATCCTACCCCTAAATCTAATTCTTAGACTTCTTGCTTTCTTAGAGTTTAGAAAGCCTGCAATCCTCCCATGCCATGCGTGAAAGGAGGCTCTACCACTGTGTCCTGCATGAAACCCACGGGCAAATACCCAGAGTATGATAGAGTGGGTTCCCGGGTACAATCCCAGCCCCCTAAACTCCCCCCGCCCGCCTAATGCAGACAGGGCCCGTGCGCTAAGCATAAACAATACCTTTAACAGATAACCCTAACCCTGAACATAACACCCAACCCTGTTCCTATTTCTCCCCTTAACACGTAAACCTCACCGTGCGCCTAACTTTAACCTCTTATTCTAACGTTAATGCATAACCCATTTCCTGAGAACAACCCCTATCCCATAATTCTAACCCTATCTCCTAGTCATCACTGTGACACCTAATCCCTAAGCCTAATTCTAAACCGCTAACCCTAACCGTAACCCTACCTACAACCCTAACACTGACAGTAACCCTTACTTCTAACCCCAACGCTATGCCTAACAAAAACCCTAACCCTTGACCCTAACCCTTCACCCTAACCCCTAAGCCTTACCCTAACCCTTAGCCTAATCCTAATCCTAACCATTAAACCTAACACTAGCTCTTAAAGCTAACCCTAAACCCTCCCCCACGACTAGACCTAACCCTGACACTAACCTAACACCTAACCCTAACCAGAACCCCTAAAGGTAAGCCTGAACCCTATCCCTAACCCTAGCAGTAAACTTTAACCCTAAACCTAAGCCCAACCCGTGACCCTAATCCTATCCTTTTACCCTAAAACTAACCCCGAAACCTAACCCCTATACCTCACCCTAACTCTAACCCCAATCCTAATTCTAACCATACCCCTTCATAAAACACTAACTCCTAACCGCTAACCCTAACACTAACCAAAATCCCTAATCACTAATACCTAACCCTAATGCTTAACTTTTACCCTAACCGTTAACCCTCACCCTAAATCTTAACACTGACCCTAACCTTAACCTTTAACTCTAAGCCTAACCCTTAACCCTACAGTAAGGAAGACCCTTAATGCTAATGGGATCCCTTATCCCTAACCCTAACACTACAGCTAAAAATAACCCTAACTTGGATCCTTAAACCTAACCCCTAACACTTACTTTAACCCCAAACCCTAACCCTAATCCTAAGCATTAAACCTAACCCTATCTCTTAACCCTAACTCTAGCCCTTAACCTAACGCCTAGATCTAACCCTAAATCTAACCTACCGCCTAATCCTAACCTTAAGCCCTAATGCTAACACTAACCCGGAACCCTAAACCTACCCGTAACCCTTAACACTAACCCTATCCGTGAACCTTAACCCTGACCCTAACCATTACCGCACCCAAGCATTTAACCCTGATTCTAATCCTAATCCTTAATGATAAACCTAACACTAAAGCCTAACCCTAAGGCCAACACTTAACCCTAATCCTATCCCTTAACCCTAACCCTAACCCTAATGCTACCCCCTAAACGTAACCCTAACCGTGACCAGTAAACCTAACCCTAACCTCTAACACAAACCATAGCACATAACTCTAACCCTAAAACTAACCCTAACCCTAACCCTAACCCTAAACCCTAACTCTTAACCTTAACCCTAAGCGTTAACTCTCACGCTAACCTTTAATCCTAACCCTAATCCTAATCTTCAACCCTAAACCTAACACTTAACCCTAACCCTGTACCAAACCCTAACCCCTCATCTTAACCCTAACCGTAAACCTCAACCCTAAACCAAAGTGTAACCGTTAAACCTAAGAGTAACCTTTAACCCTAACCCTAATCCCTAACACGAAGCCCTCACCCTAACACTAAACTTGATCCTTAACCCTAACCAGAATCCTACCCCTAAATCTAATTCTCAGACTTCTTGCTTTCTTAGAGTTTAGAAAGCCTGCAATCCTCCCATGCCATGCGTGAAAGGAGGCTCTACCACTGTGTCCTCCATGAAACCCACGGGCCCATACCCAGAGTATGATAGAGTGGGTTCCCGGGTACAATCCCAGCCCCCTAAACTCCCCCCGCCCGCCGAATGCAGACAGGGCCCGTGCGCTAAGCATAAACAATACCTTTAACAGATAACCCTAACCCTGAACATAACACCCAACCCTGTTCCTATTTCTCCCCTTAACACGTAAACCTCACCGTGCGCCTAACTTTAACCTCTTATCCTAACGTTAATGCATAACCCATTTCCTGAGAACAACCTCATCCCATAATTCTAACCCTATCTCCTAGTCATCACTGTGACACCTAATCCCTAACCCTAATTCTAAACCGCTAACCCTAACCGTAACCCTACCTACAACCCTAACACTGACAGTAACCCTTACTTCTAACCCCAACGCTATGCCTAACAAAAACCCTAACCCTTGACCCTAACCCTTCACCCTAACCCCTAAGCCTTACCCTAACCCTTAACCCTAATCCTAATCCTAACCATTAAACCTAACCCTAGCTCTTAAAGCTAACCCTAAACCTTACCCTCACGACTAGACCTAACCCTGACACTAACCTAACACCTAACCCTAACCAGAACCCCTAAAGCTAACCCTGAACCCTATCCCTAACCCTAGCAGTAAACTTTCACCCTAAACCTAAGCCCAACCCGTAACCCTAATCCTATCCTTTTACCCTAAAACTAACCCCTAAACCTAACCCCTATACCTCACCCTAACTCTAACCCCAATCCTAATTCTAACCATACCCCTTCATAAAACACTAACTCCTAACCGCTAACCCTAACACTAACCAAAAACCCTAATCACTAATCCCTAACCCTAACGCTTAACCTTTACCCTAACCGTTAACCCTCACCCTAAATCTTAACACTGACCCTAACCTTAACCTTTAACTCTAAGCCTAACCCTTAACCCTACAGTTAGGAAGACCCTTAATGCTAATGGGATCCCTTATCCCTAACCCTAACACTACAGCTAAAAATAACCCTAACCTTGGATCCTTAAACCTAACCCCTAACACTTACTTTAACCCCAAACCCTAACCCTAATCCTAAGCATTAAACGTAACCCTATCTCTTAACCCTAACGCTAGCCCTTACCCTAACGCCTAGATCTAACCCTAAATCTAACCTACCGCCTAATCCTAACCTTAAGCCCTAATGCTAACACTAACCCTGAAGCCTAAACCTACCCGTAACCCTTAACACTAACCCTATCTGTGAACCTTAACCCTGACTCTAACCATTACCCGCACCCAAGCATTTAACCCTGACCCTAACCCTAATCCTTAATGCTAACCCTAACACTAAACCCTAACCCTAAGCCCAAGACTTAACCCTAATCCTATCCCTTAACCCTAACCCTAACCCTAATGCCACCCCCTAAACGTAACCCTAACCGTGACCAGTAAACCTAAACCTAAACTCTAACACAAACCATAGAACATAACTCTAACCCTAAAACTAACCCTAACCCTAACCCTAACCCTAAACCCTAACTCTTAACCTTAACTCTAAGTGTTAACTCTCACGCTAAATTTAATCCTAACCCTAATCCTAATCTTCAACCCTAAACCTAACACTTAACCCTAACCCTGTACCAAACCCTAACCCCTCATCTTAACCCTAACCGTAAACCTCAACCCTAAACCAAAGTGTAACCGTTAAACCTAAGAGTAACCTTTAACCCTAACCCTAATCCCTAACCCTAAGCCCTCACCCTAACACTAAACTTCATCCTTAACCCTAACCAGAATCCTCACCCTAAATCTAATTCTCAGACTTCTTGCTTCCTTAGAGTTTAGAAAGCCTGCAATCCTCCCATGCCATGCGTGAAAGGAGGCTCTACCACTGTGTCCTCCATGAAAGCCACGGGCCCATACCCAGAGTATGATAGAGTGGGTTCCCGGGTACAATCCCAGCCCCCTAAACTCCCCCCACCCGCCTAATGCAGACAGGGCCCGTGTGCTAAGCATAAACAATACGTTTAACAGTTAACCCTAACCCTGAACATAACACCCAACCCTGTTCCTATTTCTCCCCTTAACACGTAAACCTCACCGTGCGCCTAACGTTAACCTCTTATCCTAACGTTAATGCATAACCCATTTCCTGAGAACAACCCCTATCCCATAATTCTAACCCTATCTCCTAGTCATCACTGTGACACCTAATCCCTAACCCTAATTCTAAACCGCTAACCCTAACCGTAACCCTACCTACAACCCTAACACTGACAGTAACCCTTACTTCTAACCCCAACGCTATGCCTAACAAAAACCCTAACCCTTGACCCTAACCCTTCACCCTAACCCCTAAGCCTTACCCTAACCCTTAACCCTAATTCTAATCCTAACCATTAAACCTAACCCTAGCTCTTAAAGCTAACCCTAAACCTTACCCTCACGACTACACCTAACCCTGACACTAACCTAACACCTAACCCTAACCAGAACCCCTGAAGCTAACCCTGAACGCTATCCCTAACCCTAGCAGTAAACTTTAACCCTAAACCTAAGCCCAACACGTTACCCTAATCCTATCCTTTTACCCTAAAACTAACCCCTAAACCTAACCCCTATACCTCACCCTAACTCTAACCCCAATCCTAATTCTAACCATACCCCTTCATAAAACACTAACTCCTAACCACTAACCCTAACACTAACCAAAAACCCTAATCACTAATCCCTAACCCTAACGCTTAACCTTTACCCTAACCGTTAACCCTCACCCTAAATCTTAACACTGACCCTAACCTTAACCGTTAACTCTAAGCCTAACCCTTAACCCTACAGTAAGGAAGACCCTTAATGCTAATGGGATCCCTTATCCCTAACCCTAACACTACAGCTAAAAATAACCCTAACCTTGGATCCTTAAACCTAACCCCTAACACTTACTTTAACCCCAAACCCTAACCCTAATCCTAAGCATTAAACCTAACCCTATCTCTTAACCCTAACGCTAGCCCTTACACTAACGCCTAGATCTAACCCTAAATCTAACCTACCGCCTAATCCTAACCTAAAGCCCTAATGCTAACACTAACCCTGAACTTTAAACCTACCCGTAACCCCTAACACTAACCCTATCCGTGAACCTAAACCCTGACCTTAACCATTATCCTCACCCAAGCATTTAACCCTGACCCTAACCCTAATCCTTAATGCTAACATTAACACTAAACCCTAACCCTAAGCCCAACACTTAACCCTAATCCTATCCCTTAACCCTAACCCTAACCCTAACCCTAATGCTAACCCCTAAAGGTAACCCTAACCATGACCAGTAAACCTAACCCTAACCTCTAACACCAACCATAGCACATAACTCTAACCCTAAAACTAACCCTAACCCTAACCCTAAACCCTAACTCTTAACCTTAACCCTAAGCGTTAACTCTCACGCTAACCTTTAATCCTAACCCTAATCCTTTTCTTCAACCCTAGACCTAACACTTAACCCTAACCCTGTACCAAACCCTAACCCCTCATCTTAACCCTAACCGTAAACCTCAACCCTAAACCAAAGTGTAACCGTTAAACCTAAGAGTAACCTTTAACCTTAACCCTAATCCCTAACCCTAAGCCCTCACCCTAACACTAAACTTCATCCTTAACCCTAACCATAATCCTAACCCTAAATCTCATTCTCAGACTTCTTGCTTTCTTAGAGTTTAGAAAGCCTGCAATCCTCCCATGCCATGCGTGAAAGGAGGCTCTACCACTGTGTCCTGCATGAAACCCACGGGCCCATACCCAGAGTATGATAGAGTGGGTTCCCGGGTACAATCCCAGCCCCCTAAACTCCCCCCGCCCGCCTAATGCAGACAGGGCCCGTGCGCTAAGCATAAACAATACCTTTAACAGATAACCCTAACCCTGAACATAACACCCAACCCTGTTCCTATTTCTCCCCTTAACACGTAAACCTCACCGTGCGCCTAACTTCAACCTCTTATCCTAACGTTAATGTATAACCCATTTCCTGAGAACAACCCCTATCCCATAATTCTAACCCTATCTCCTAGTCATCACTGTGACACCTAATCCCTAACCCTAATTCTAAACCGCTAACCCTAACCGTAACCCTACCTACAACCCTAACACTGACAGTAACCCTTACTTCTAACCCCAACGCTATGCCTAACAAAAACCCTAACCCTTGACCCTAACCCTTCACCCTAACCCCTAAGCCTTACCCTAACCCTTAACCCTAATCCTAATCCTAAGCATTAAACCTAACCCTAGCTCTTAAAGCTAACCCCAAACCTTACCCTCACGACTAGACCTAACCCTGACACTAACCTAACACCTAACCCTAACCAGAACCCCTAAAGCTAACCCTGAACCCTATCCCTAACCCTAGCAGTAAACTTTAACCCTAAACCTAAGCCCAACCGGTAACCCTAATCCTATCCTTTTACCCTAAAACTAACCACTAAACCTAACCCCCATACCTCACCCGTAACTCTAACCCCAATCCTAATTCTAACCATACCCCTTCATAAAACACTAACACCTAACCGCTAACCCTAACACTAACCAAAAACCCTAATCACTAATCCCTAACCCTAACGCTTAACTTTTACCCTAACCGTTAACCCTCACCCTAAATCTTAACCCTGACCCTAACCTTAACCTTTAACTCTAAGCCAAACCTTAACCCTACAGTAAGGAAGACCCTTAATGCTAATGGGATCCCTTATCCCTAACCCTAACACTACAGCTAAAAATAACCCTAACCTTGGATCCTTAAACCTAACCCCTAACACTTACTTTAACCCCAAACCCTAACCCTAATCCTAAGCATTAAACCTAACCCTATCTCTTAACCCTAACGCTAGCCCTTACCCTAACGCCTAGATCTAACCCTAAATCTAACCTACCGCCTAATCCTAACCTTAAGCCCTAATATTAACACTAACCCTGAACCTAAACCTACCCGTAACCCTTAACACTAACCCTATCTGTGAACCTTAACCCTGACCCTAACCATTACCCGCACCCAAGCATTTAACCTGACCCTAACCCTAATCCTTAATGCGAACCCTAACACTAAACCCTAACCCTAAGCCCAACACTTATCCCTAATCCTATCCCTTAAGCCTAACCCTAACCCTAATGCCACCCCCTAAACGTAACCCTAACCGTGACCAGTAAACCTAACCCTAACCTCTAACACAAACCATAGCACATAACTCTAAACCTAAAACTAACCCTAACCCTAACCCTAACCCTAAACCCTAACTCTTAACCTTAACCCTAAGCGTTAACTCTCACGCTAACCTTTAATCCTAACCCTAATCCTAATCTTCAACCCTAAACCTAACACTTAACCCTAACCCTGTACCAAACCCTAACCCCTCATCTTAACCCTAACCGTAGACCTCAACCCTAAACCAAAGTGTAACCGTTAAACCTAAGAGTAACCTTTAACCCTAACCCTAATCCCTAACCCTAAGCCCTCACCCTAACACTAAACTTCATCCTTAACCCTAACCATAATCCTAACCCTAAATCTCATTCTCAGACTTCTTGCTTTCTTAGAGTTTAGAAAGCCTGCAATCCTCCCATGCCATGCGTGAAAGGAGGCTCTACCACTGTGTCCTGCATGAAACCCACGGGCCCATACCCAGAGTATGATAGAGTGGGTTCCCGGGTACAATCCCAACCCCCTAAACTCCCCCAGTCCGCCTAATGCAGACAGGGCCCGTGCGCTAAGCATAAACAATACCTTTAGCAGATAACCTTAACCCTGAACATAACACCCAACCCTGTTCCTATTTCTCCCCTTAACACGTAAACCTCACCGTGCGCCTAACTTTAACCTCTTATCCTAACGTTAATGCATAACCCATTTCCTGAGAACAAGCCCTATCCCATAATTCTAACCCTATCTCCTAGTCATCACTGTGACACCTAATCCCTAACCCTAATTCTAAACCGCTAACCCTAACCGTAACCCTACCTACAACCCTAACACTGACAGTAACCCTTACTTCTAACCCCAACGCTATGCCTAACAAAAACCCTAACCCTTGACCCTAACCCTTGACCCTAACCCCTAAGCCTTACCCTAACCCTTAACCCTAATCCTAATCCTAACCATTAAACCTAACCCTAGCTCTTAAAGCTAACCCTAAACCTTACCCTCACGAATAGACCTAACCCTGACACTAACCTAACACCTAACCCTAACCAGAACCCCTAAAGCTAACCCTGAACCCTATCCCTAACCCTAGCAGTAAACTTTAACCCTAAACCTAAGCCCAACCCGTAACCCTAATCCTATCCTTTTACCCTAAAACTAACCCCTAAACCTAACCCCTATACCTCACCCTAACTCTAACCCCAATCCTAATTCTAACCATACCCCTTCATAAAACACTAACTCCTAACCGCTAACCCTAACACTAACCAAAAACCCTAATCACTAATCCCTAACCCTAACGCTTAACCTTTACCCTAACCGTTAACCCTCACCCTAATTCTTAACACTGACCCTAACCTTAACCTTTAACTCTAAGCCTAACCCTTAACCCTACAGTAAGGAAGACCCTTAATGCTAATGGGATCCCTTATCCCTAACCCTAACACTACAGCTAAAAATAACCCTAACCTTGGATCCTTAAACCTAACCCCTAACACTTACTTTAACCCCAAACCCTAACCCTAATCCTAAGCATTAAACCTAACCCTATCTCTTAACCCTAACGCTAGCCCTTACCCTAACGCCTAGATCTAACCCTAAATCTAACCTACCGCCTAATCCTAACCTTAAGCCCTAATGCTAACACTAACCCTGAACCCTAAACCTACCCGTAACCCTTAACACTAACCCTATCCGTGAACCTTAACCCTGACCCTAACCATTACCCGCACCCAAGCATTTAACCCTGCTTCTAACCTTAATCCTTAGTGATAAACCTAACACTAAACCCTAACCCTAAGCCCAACACTTAACCCTAATCCTATCCCTTAACCCTAACCCTAACCCTAATGATACCCCCTAAACGTAACCCTAACCGTGACCAGTAAACCTAACCCTAACCTCTAACACAAACCATAGCACATAACTCTAACCCTAAAACTAACCCTAACCCTAACCCTAACCATAAACCCTAACACTTAACCTTAACCCTAAGCGTTAACTCTCACGCTAAACTTTAATCCTAACCCTAATCCTAATCTTCCACCCTAAACCTAACACTTAACCCTAACCCTGTACCAAACCCTAACCCCTCATCTTAACCCTAACCGTAAACCTCAACCCTAAACCAAAGTGTAACCGTTAAACCTAAGAGTAACCTTTAACCCTAACCCTAATCCCTAACCCTAAGCCCTCACCTTAACACTAAACTTCATCCTTAACCCTAACCATAATACTAACCCTAAATCTAATTCTCAGACTTCTTGCTTTCTTAGAGTTTAGAGAGCCTGCAATCCTCCCATGCCATGCGTGAAAGGAGACTCTACCACTGTGTTCTGCATGAAACCCACGGGCCCATACCCAGAGTATGATAGAGTGGGTTCCCGGGTACAATCCCAGCCCCCTAAACTCCCCCCGCCCGCCTAATGCAGACAGGGCCCGTGCGCTAAGCATAAACAATACCTTTAACAGATAACCCTAACCCTGAACATAACACCCAACCCTGTTCCTATTTCTCCCCTTAACACGTAAACCTCACCGTGCGCCTAACTTTAACCTCTTATCCTAACGTTAATGCATAACCCATTTCCTGAGAACAAGCCCTATCCCATAATTCTAACCCTATCTCCTAGTCATCACTGTGACACCTAATCCCTAACCCTAATTCTAAACCGCTAACCCTAACCGTAACCCTACCTACAACCCTAACACTGACAGTAACCCTTATTTCTAACCCCAACGCTATGCCTAACAAAAACCCTAACCCTTGACCCTAACCCTTCACCCTAACCCCTAAGCCTTACCCTAACCCTTAACCCTAATCCTAATCCTAACCATTAAACCTAACCCTAGCTCTTAAAGCTAACCCTAAACCTTACCCTCACGACTAGACCTAACCCTGACACTAACCTAACACCTAACCCTAACCAGAACCCCTAAAGCTAACCCTGAACCCTATCCCTAACCCTAGCAGTAAATTTTAACCCTAAACCTAAGCCCAACCCGTAACCCTAATCGTATCCTTTTACCCTAAAACTAACCCCTAAACCTAACCCCTATACCTCACCCTAACTCTAACCCCAATCCTAATTCTAACCATACCCCTTCATAAAACGCTAACTCCTAACCGCTAACCCTAACACTAACCAAAAACCCTAATCACTAATCCCTAACCCTAACGCTTAACCTTTACCCTAACCGTTAACCCTCACCCTAAATCTTAACACTGACCCTAACCTTAACCTTTAACTCTAAGCCTAACCCTTAACCCTACAGTAAGGAAGACCCTTAATGCTAATGGGATCCCTTATCCCTAACCCTAACCCTAACACTACAGCTAAAAATAACCCTAACCTTGGATCCTTAAACCTAACCCCTAACACTTACTTTAACCCCAAACCCTAACCCTAATCCTAAGCATTAAACGTAACCCTATCTCTTAACCCTAACGCTAGCCCTTACCCTAACGCCTAGATCTAACCCTAAATCTAACCTACCGCCTAATCCTAACCTTAAGCCCTAACGCTAACACTAACCCTGAACCCTAAACCTACCCGTAACCCTTAACACTAACCCTATCCGTGAACCTTAACCCTGACCCTAACCATTACCCACACCCAAGCATTAAACCCTGATTCTGACCCTAATCCTTAATGATAAACCTAACACTAAACCCTAACCCTAAGCCCAACACTTAACCCTAATCCTATCCCTTAACCCTAACCCTAACCCTAATGCTACCCCCTAAAAGTAACCCTAACCGTGACCAGTAAACCTAAACCTAACCTCTAACACAAACCATAGCACATAACTCTAACCCTAAAACTAACCCTAACCCTAACCCTAAACCCTAACTCTTAACCTTAACCCTAAGCGTTAACTCTCACGCTAACCTTTAATCCTAACCCTAATCCTAATCTTCAACCCTAAACCTAACACTTAACCCTAACCCTGTACCAAACCCTAACCCCTCATTTTAACCCTAACCGTAAACCTCAACCCTAAACCAAAGTGTAACCGTTAAACCTAAGAGTAACCTTTAACCCTAACCCTAATCCCTAACCCTAAGCCCTCACCCTAACACTAAACTTCATCCTTAACCCTAACCAGAATCCTAACCCTAAATCTAATTCTCAGACTTCTTGCTTTCTTAGAGTTTAGAAAGCCTGCAATCCTCCCATGCCATGCGTGAAAGGAGGCTCTACCACTGTGTCCTCCATGAAACCCACGGGCCCATACCCAGAGTATGATAGAGTGGGTTCCCGGGTACAATCCCAGCCCCCTAAACTCCCCCCGCCCGCCTAATGCAGACAGGGCCCGTGCGCTAAGCATAAACAATACCTTTAACAGATAACCCTAACCCTGAACATAACACCCAACCCTGTTCCTATTTCTCCCCTTAACACGTAAACCTCACCGTGCGCCTAACTTTAACCTCTTATCCTAACGTTAATGTATAACCCATTTCCTGAGAACAATCCCTATCCCATAATTCTAACCCTATCTCCTAGTCATCACTGTGACACCTAATCCCTAACCCTAATTCTAAACCGCTAACCCTAACCGTAACCCTACCTACAACCCTAACACTGACAGTAACCCTTACTTCTAACCCCAACGCTATGCCTAACAAAAACCCTAACCCTTGACCCTAACCCTTCACCCTAACCCCTAAGCCTTACCCTAACCCTTAACCCTAATCCTACTCCTAACCATTAAACCTAACCCTAGCTCTTAAAGCTAACCCTAAACCTTACCCTCACGACTAGACCTAACCCTGACACTAACCTAACACCTAACCCTAACCAGAACCCCTAAAGCTAACCCTGAACCCTATCCCTAACCCTAGCAGTAAACTTTCACCCTAAACCTAAGCCCAACCCGTAACCCTAATCCTATCCTTTTACCCTAAAACTAACCCCTAAACCTAACCCCTATACCTCACCCTAACTCTAACCCCAATCCTAATTCTGTTTTTTTTTTTTTGAAATAATATGGGAAATATTCATGATAAATTATTAAGTGAACAGTGCAAGTTAAAAACAATAGTTTCATATTTTTTCCCCACCCCCCCTTTCCCGAGTCAGCACCTTCAAGTGTTACCACTCCCCAAAAGGTGTGCAATGCACTTATTGTGTAGGCATACCCCCATCCCCTCCCCCACCCCCACCTCAGTCTGATGTCCAATTGGTGTCATTCCCAGATTTGTATTTAGGTGATGATCAGGGAAACCAATTTTCTGGTGAGTACATGTGATGCTTGTTTTTCCATTCTTGGGATACTTCACTTAATATAATGGTTTCCAACTCTCTCCAGGAGAACCATAGAGATGTCGTATCTTCATCATTCCTTATAGCTGAGTAATATTCCATGGTATACATATACCACAGTTTACTAATCCAATCATGTATTGATGGGCATTTGGGTTGTTTCCACATCTTTGCTATTGTGAATTGTGCTGCTATAAACATTTGGGTACACGTGCCTTTGTAACAGAATGACCTTTTTTCCTTTGGGTATATGCCCAGTAATGGGATTGCTGGGTCAAATGGCAGGTGTACTTGAATCTGTTTAAGATACCTCCATAATGCTTTCCACAGGGGTTGCACTAGTTTGCAGTCCCACCAGCAGTGTATTAGTGTTCCTGTCTCTCCACACCCACGCCAACATGTGTTGTTTTGGGTTTTTTTGATAAAGGCCATTCTCACTGGGGTTAAGTGATATCTCATTGTGGTTTTGATTTGCATTTCCCTGATGATTAGAAAACATTGCAATGAAGTTCTACCCAACAAGCTGAACAAAAAACCGTCTCACTTATCAGTTTTCTCAATAAATGTGAATGGCTTGAATTCCCCGCTCAAGAGACATAGACTGGCCCAATGGATAAAAAAGCACAAGCCAAGTATCTGCTGTCTCCAAGAAACCCACCTAACGAGCAAAGATGCATTTAGACTGAAAGTAAAAGGATGGAAATCGGTATTTCAAGCAAACGGTAACGAAAAGAAAGCTGGTGTGGCAATCTTAATTTCCAATAACTTAGCTTTCAAACCAACAAAAATAATAAAAGACAAAAATGGCTACTACATACTGGTCAAGGGCACAATTCAACAAGAAGCCATGACTATACTCAATATATATGCACCCAACCTAGGTGCACCTAGATTCATAAAGCAAACCCTACTAGATCTGAACCAGATGATTGATAATAATACTGTAATAGCTGGAGACTTTAACACCCCACTGACAGTACAGGACAGATCCTCTAAACAGAAAATAAACAAAGACATAATGGACCTAAATAGAATGCTAGAACAAATGGGCATGGCTGACATCTATAGGACATTCTACCCAAAGTCCACAGAATATACATTCTTCTCATCAGCTCACGGGACATTCTCTAAGATTGACCATGTCCTAGGACATAAATCATGTCTTCAAAAATTCAAAAAAATAGAAATTATACCATGCATCTTCTCAGATCACAGCGGAATAAAAGTAACAATGATCACAAACAGAAACCCTCACTCTTACTCAAAGTCATGGAAGCTAAATAACCTTCTCCTGAATAATTATTCTATAAAAGAAGAAATCAAGATGGAAATCAAAAATTTCTTTGAATTAAATGACAATGGAGATACAACTTATCAAAATCTATGGGATGCAGCTAAAGCAGTCCTGAGAGGAAAATTCATATCCATAAATGCCTATATCAAAAAGACAGAAAACATGCAAATAGACAACCTAACGAATAGACTCAAAGATCTGGAGAAAGAAGAACAGAACGATCCCAAACCCAGCAGAAGGCGAGAAATTACTAAGATCAAATCAGAACTAAATGAAAAGGACAACAAAGAAACTATAAGGGAAATTAATAAAACAAAAAGTTGGTTCCTTGAAAAGATAAACAAAATAGACACACCTCTGGCTAGACTAACCAAGAGCACAAAAGTAAAATCTCTAATAACCTCCATTAGGAACATGAAAGGAGAAATCACAACCGATGCTACAGAGATACAAGATATCATCTATGAATTCTACAAAAATCTTTATGCACACAAACTGGAGAACGTGGAGGAAATGGACAAATTTTTAGAGACACATAGTCTTCCCAGGCTCAACCAGGAAGAAATAGAGTACCTGAACAGACCAATATCAAGAACTGAAATCGAAACAGCAATAAAAAACCTTCCCAAAAAGAAAAGCCCTGGTCCAGATGGGTTCACACCTGAATTTTACGATACATACAAAGAAGAACTGGTGCCCATCCTACATAAACTATTCTCCAATATTGAGAAGGATGGAGTTCTCCCCAACACGTTCTACCAGGCCAATATAACATTAATACCAATCCTAATTCTAACCATACCCCTTCATAAAACACTAACTCCTAACCGCTAACCCTAACACTAACCAAAAACCCTAATCACTAATCCCTAACCCTAACGCTTAACCTTTACCCTAACCGTTAACCCTCACCCTAAATCTTAACACTGACCCTAACCTTAACCTTTAACTCTAAGCCTAACCCTTAACCCTACAGTAAGGAAGACCCTTAATGCTAATGGGATCCCTTATCCCTAACCCTAACACTACAGCTAAAAATAACCCTAACCTTGGATCCTTAAACCTAACCCCTAACACTTACTTTAACCCCAAACCCTAACCCTAATCCTAAGCATTAAACCTAACCCTATCTTTTAACCCTAACGCTAGCCCTTACCCTAACGCCTAGATCTAACCCTAAATCTAACCTACCGCCTAATCCTAACCTTAAGCCCTAATGCTAACACTAACCCTGAACCCTAAACCTACCCGTAACCCTTAACACTAACCCTATCCGTGAACCTTAACCCTGACCCTAACCATTACCGCACCCAAGCATTTAACCCTGATTGTAATCCTAATCCTTAATGATAAACCTAACACTAAAGCCTAACCCTAAGGCCAACACTTAACCCTAATCCTATCCCTTAACCCTAACCCTAACCCTAATGCTACCCCCTAAACGTAACCCTAACCGTGACCAGTAAACCTAACCCTAACCTCTAACACAAACCATAGCACATAACTCTAACCCTAAAACTAACCCTAACCCTAACCCTAACCCTAAACCCTAACTCTTAATCTTAACACTAAGCGTTAACTCTCACGCTAATCTTTAATCCTAACCCCAATCCTAATCTTCAACCCTAAACCTAACACTTAACCCTAACCCTGTACCAAACCCTAACCCCTCATCTTAACCCTAACCGTAAACCTCAACCCTAAACCAAAGTGTAACCGTTAAACCTAAGAGTAACCTTTAACCCTAACCCTAATCCCTAACCCTAAGCCCTCACCCTAACACTAAACTTCATCCTTAACCCTAACCAGAATCCTACCCCTAAATCTAATTCTTAGACTTCTTGCTTTCTTAGAGTTTAGAAAGCCTGCAATCCTCCCATGCCATGCGTGAAAGGAGGCTCTACCACTGTGTCCTGCATGAAACCCACGGGCAAATACCCAGAGTATGATAGAGTGGGTTCCCGGGTACAATCCCAGCCCCCTAAACTCCCCCCGCCCGCCTAATGCAGACAGGGCCCGTGCGCTAAGCATAAACAATACCTTTAACAGATAACCCTAACCCTGAACATAACACCCAACCCTGTTCCTATTTCTCCCCTTAACACGTAAACCTCACCGTGCGCCTAACTTTAACCTCTTATTCTAACGTTAATGCATAACCCATTTCCTGAGAACAACCCCTATCCCATAATTCTAACCCTATCTCCTAGTCATCACTGTGACACCTAATCCCTAAGCCTAATTCTAAACCGCTAACCCTAACCGTAACCCTACCTACAACCCTAACACTGACAGTAACCCTTACTTCTAACCCCAACGCTATGCCTAACAAAAACCCTAACCCTTGACCCTAACCCTTCACCCTAACCCCTAAGCCTTACCCTAACCCTTAGCCTAATCCTAATCCTAACCATTAAACCTAACACTAGCTCTTAAAGCTAACCCTAAACCCTCCCCCACGACTAGACCTAACCCTGACACTAACCTAACACCTAACCCTAACCAGAACCCCTAAAGGTAAGCCTGAACCCTATCCCTAACCCTAGCAGTAAACTTTAACCCTAAACCTAAGCCCAACCCGTAACCCTAATCCTATCCTTTTACCCTAAAACTAACCCCGAAACCTAACCCCTATACCTCACCCTAACTCTAACCCCAATCCTAATTCTAACCATACCCCTTCATAAAACACTAACTCCTAACCGCTAACCCTAACACTAACCAAAATCCCTAATCACTAATACCTAACCCTAATGCTTAACTTTTACCCTAACCGTTAACCCTCACCCTAAATCTTAACACTGACCCTAACCTTAACCTTTAACTCTAAGCCTAACCCTTAACCCTACAGTAAGGAAGACCCTTAATGCTAATGGGATCCCTTATCCCTAACCCTAACACTACAGCTAAAAATAACCCTAACTTGGATCCTTAAACCTAACCCCTAACACTTACTTTAACCCCAAACCCTAACCCTAATCCTAAGCATTAAACCTAACCCTATCTCTTAACCCTAACTCTAGCCCTTAACCTAACGCCTAGATCTAACCCTAAATCTAACCTACCGCCTAATCCTAACCTTAAGCCCTAATGCTAACACTAACCCGGAACCCTAAACCTACCCGTAACCCTTAACACTAACCCTATCCGTGAACCTTAACCCTGACCCTAACCATTACCGCACCCAAGCATTTAACCCTGATTCTAATCCTAATCCTTAATGATAAACCTAACACTAAAGCCTAACCCTAAGGCCAACACTTAACCCTAATCCTATCCCTTAACCCTAACCCTAACCCTAATGCTACCCCCTAAACGTAACCCTAACCGTGACCAGTAAACCTAACCCTAACCTCTAACACAAACCATAGCACATAACTCTAACCCTAAAACTAACCCTAACCCTAACCCTAACCCTAAACCCTAACTCTTAACCTTAACCCTAAGCGTTAACTCTCACGCTAACCTTTAATCCTAACCCTAATCCTAATCTTCAACCCTAAACCTAACACTTAACCCTAACCCTGTACCAAACCCTAACCCCTCATCTTAACCCTAACCGTAAACCTCAACCCTAAACCAAAGTGTAACCGTTAAACCTAAGAGTAACCTTTAACCCTAACCCTAATCCCTAACACGAAGCCCTCACCCTAACACTAAACTTGATCCTTAACCCTAACCAGAATCCTACCCCTAAATCTAATTCTCAGACTTCTTGCTTTCTTAGAGTTTAGAAAGCCTGCAATCCTCCCATGCCATGCGTGAAAGGAGGCTCTACCACTGTGTCCTCCATGAAACCCACGGGCCCATACCCAGAGTATGATAGAGTGGGTTCCCGGGTACAATCCCAGCCCCCTAAACTCCCCCCGCCCGCCGAATGCAGACAGGGCCCGTGCGCTAAGCATAAACAATACCTTTAACAGATAACCCTAACCCTGAACATAACACCCAACCCTGTTCCTATTTCTCCCCTTAACACGTAAACCTCACCGTGCGCCTAACTTTAACCTCTTATCCTAACGTTAATGCATAACCCATTTCCTGAGAACAACCTCATCCCATAATTCTAACCCTATCTCCTAGTCATCACTGTGACACCTAATCCCTAACCCTAATTCTAAACCGCTAACCCTAACCGTAACCCTACCTACAACCCTAACACTGACAGTAACCCTTACTTCTAACCCCAACGCTATGCCTAACAAAAACCCTAACCCTTGACCCTAACCCTTCACCCTAACCCCTAAGCCTTACCCTAACCCTTAACCCTAATCCTAATCCTAACCATTAAACCTAACCCTAGCTCTTAAAGCTAACCCTAAACCTTACCCTCACGACTAGACCTAACCCTGACACTAACCTAACACCTAACCCTAACCAGAACCCCTAAAGCTAACCCTGAACCCTATCCCTAACCCTAGCAGTAAACTTTCACCCTAAACCTAAGCCCAACCCGTAACCCTAATCCTATCCTTTTACCCTAAAACTAACCCCTAAACCTAACCCCTATACCTCACCCTAACTCTAACCCCAATCCTAATTCTAACCATACCCCTTCATAAAACACTAACTCCTAACCGCTAACCCTAACACTAACCAAAAACCCTAATCACTAATCCCTAACCCTAACGCTTAACCTTTACCCTAACCGTTAACCCTCACCCTAAATCTTAACACTGACCCTAACCTTAACCTTTAACTCTAAGCCTAACCCTTAACCCTACAGTTAGGAAGACCCTTAATGCTAATGGGATCCCTTATCCCTAACCCTAACACTACAGCTAAAAATAACCCTAACCTTGGATCCTTAAACCTAACCCCTAACACTTACTTTAACCCCAAACCCTAACCCTAATCCTAAGCATTAAACCTAACCCTATCTCTTAAACCTAACGCTAGCCCTTACCCTAACGCCTAGATCTAACCCTAAATCTAACCTACCGCCTAATCCTAACCTTAAGCCCTAATGCTAACACTAACCCTGAAGCCTAAACCTACCCGTAACCCTTAACACTAACCCTATCTGTGAACCTTAACCCTGACTCTAACCATTACCCGCACCCAAGCATTTAACCCTGACCCTAACCCTAATCCTTAATGCTAACCCTAACACTAAACCCTAACCCTAAGCCCAAGACTTAACCCTAATCCTATCCCTTAACCCTAACCCTAACCCTAATGCCACCCCCTAAACGTAACCCTAACCGTGACCAGTAAACCTAAACCTAAACTCTAACACAAACCATAGAACATAACTCTAACCCTAAAACTAACCCTAACCCTAACCCTAACCCTAAACCCTAACTCTTAACCTTAACTCTAAGTGTTAACTCTCACGCTAAATTTAATCCTAACCCTAATCCTAATCTTCAACCCTAAACCTAACACTTAACCCTAACCCTGTACCAAACCCTAACCCCTCATCTTAACCCTAACCGTAAACCTCAACCCTAAACCAAAGTGTAACCGTTAAACCTAAGAGTAACCTTTAACCCTAACCCTAATCCCTAACCCTAAGCCCTCACCCTAACACTAAACTTCATCCTTAACCCTAACCAGAATCCTCACCCTAAATCTAATTCTCAGACTTCTTGCTTCCTTAGAGTTTAGAAAGCCTGCAATCCTCCCATGCCATGCGTGAAAGGAGGCTCTACCACTGTGTCCTCCATGAAAGCCACGGGCCCATACCCAGAGTATGATAGAGTGGGTTCCCGGGTACAATCCCAGCCCCCTAAACTCCCCCCACCCGCCTAATGCAGACAGGGCCCGTGTGCTAAGCATAAACAATACGTTTAACAGTTAACCCTAACCCTGAACATAACACCCAACCCTGTTCCTATTTCTCCCCTTAACACGTAAACCTCACCGTGCGCCTAACGTTAACCTCTTATCCTAACGTTAATGCATAACCCATTTCCTGAGAAAAACCCCTATCCCATAATTCTAACCCTATCTCCTAGTCATCACTGTGACACCTAATCCCTAACCCTAATTCTAAACCGCTAACCCTAACCGTAACCCTACCTACAACCCTAACACTGACAGTAACCCTTACTTCTAACCCCAACGCTATGCCTAACAAAAACCCTAACCCTTGACCCTAACCCTTCACCCTAACCCCTAAGCCTTACCCTAACCCTTAACCCTAATTCTAATCCTAACCATTAAACCTAACCCTAGCTCTTAAAGCTAACCCTAAACCTTACCCTCACGACTACACCTAACCCTGACACTAACCTAACACCTAACCCTAACCAGAACCCCTGAAGCTAACCCTGAACCCTATCCCTAACCCTAGCAGTAAACTTTAACCCTAAACCTAAGCCCAACACGTTACCCTAATCCTATCCTTTTACCCTAAAACTAACCCCTAAACCTAACCCCTATACCTCACCCTAACTCTAACCCCAATCCTAATTCTAACCATACCCCTTCATAAAACACTAACTCCTAACCACTAACCCTAACACTAACCAAAAACCCTAATCACTAATCCCTAACCCTAACGCTTAACCTTTACCCTAACCGTTAACCCTCACCCTAAATCTTAACACTGACCCTAACCTTAACCGTTAACTCTAAGCCTAACCCTTAACCCTACAGTAAGGAAGACCCTTAATGCTAATGGGATCCCTTATCCCTAACCCTAACACTACAGCTAAAAATAACCCTAACCTTGGATCCTTAAACCTAACCCCTAACACTTACTTTAACCCCAAACCCTAACCCTAATCCTAAGCATTAAACCTAACCCTATCTCTTAACCCTAACGCTAGCCCTTACACTAACGCCTAGATCTAACCCTAAATCTAACCTACCGCCTAATCCTAACCTAAAGCCCTAATGCTAACACTAACCCTGAACCTTAAACCTACCCGTAACCCCTAACACTAACCCTATCCGTGAACCTAAACCCTGACCTTAACCATTATCCTCACCCAAGCATTTAACCCTGACCCTAACCCTAATCCTTAATGCTAACATTAACACTAAACCCTAACCCTAAGCCCAACACTTAACCCTAATCCTATCCCTTAACCCTAACCCTAACCCTAACCCTAATGCTAACCCCTAAAGGTAACCCTAACCATGACCAGTAAACCTAACCCTAACCTCTAACACCAACCATAGCACATAACTCTAACCCTAAAACTAACCCTAACCCTAACCCTAAACCCTAACTCTTAACCTTAACCCTAAGCGTTAACTCTCACGCTAACCTTTAATCCTAACCCTAATCCTTTTCTTCAACCCTAGACCTAACACTTAACCCTAACCCTGTACCAAACCCTAACCCCTCATCTTAACCCTAACCGTAAACCTCAACCCTAAACCAAAGTGTAACCGTTAAACCTAAGAGTAACCTTTAACCTTAACCCTAATCCCTAACCCTAAGCCCTCACCCTAACACTAAACTTCATCCTTAACCCTAACCATAATCCTAACCCTAAATCTCATTCTCAGACTTCTTGCTTTCTTAGAGTTTAGAAAGCCTGCAATCCTCCCATGCCATGCGTGAAAGGAGGCTCTACCACTGTGTCCTGCATGAAACCCACGGGCCCATACCCAGAGTATGATAGAGTGGGTTCCCGGGTACAATCCCAGCCCCCTAAACTCCCCCCGCCCGCCTAATGCAGACAGGGCCCGTGCGCTAAGCATAAACAATACCTTTAACAGATAACCCTAACCCTGAACATAACACCCAACCCTGTTCCTATTTCTCCCCTTAACACGTAAACCTCACCGTGCGCCTAACTTCAACCTCTTATCCTAACGTTAATGTATAACCCATTTCCTGAGAACAACCCCTATCCCATAATTCTAACCCTATCTCCTAGTCATCACTGTGACACCTAATCCCTAACCCTAATTCTAAACTGCTAACCCTAACCGTAACCCTACCTACAACCCTAACACTGACAGTAACCCTTACTTCTAACCCCAACGCTATGCCTAACAAAAACCCTAACCCTTGACCCTAACCCTTCACCCTAACCCCTAAGCCTTACCCTAACCCTTAACCCTAATCCTAATCCTAACCATTAAACCTAACCCTAGCTCTTAAAGCTAACCCTAAACCTTACCCTCACGACTAGACCTAACCCTGACACTAACCTAACACCTAACCCTAACCAGAACCCCTAAAGCTAACCCTGAACCCTATCCCTAACCCTAGCAGTAAACTTTAACCCTAAACCTAAGCCCAACCGGTAACCCTAATCCTATCCTTTTACCCTAAAACTAACCACTAAACCTAACCCCCATACCTCACCCGTAACTCTAACCCCAATCCTAATTCTAACCATACCCCTTCATAAAACACTAACACCTAACCGCTAACCCTAACACTAACCAAAAACCCTAATCACTAATCCCTAACCCTAACGCTTAACTTTTACCCTAACCGTTAACCCTCACCCTAAATCTTAACCCTGACCCTAACCTTAACCTTTAACTCTAAGCCTAACCCTTAACCCTACAGTAAGGAAGACCCTTAATGCTAATGGGATCCCTTATCCATAACCCTAACACTACAGCTAAAAATAACCCTAACCTTTGATCCTTAAACCTAACCCCTAACACTTACTTTAACCCCAAACCCTAACCCTAATCCTAAGCATTAAACCTAACCCTATCTCTTAACCCTAACGCTAGCCCTTACCCTAACGCGTAGATCTAACCCTAAATCTAACGTACCGCCTAATCCTAACCTTAAGCCCTAATGTTAACACTAACCCTGAACCCTAAACCTACCAGTAACCATTAACACTAACCCTAACCGTGAACCTTAACCCTGAACCTAACCATTACCCGCACCCAAGCATTTAACCCTGACCCTAACCCTAATCCTTAATGCTAACCTTAACACTAAACCCTAACCCTAAGCCCAACACTTAACCCTAATCCTATCCCTTAACCCTAACCCTAACCCTAACCCTAATGCTAACCCCTAAACGTAACCCTAACTGTGACCAGTAAACCTAACCCTAACCTCTAACACAAACCATAGCACATAACTCTAACCCTAAAACTAACCCTAAACCTAACCCTAAACCCTAACTCTTAACCTTAACCCTAAGCGTTAACTCTCACGCTAAGCTTTAATGCTAACCCTAATCCTAATCTTCAACCCTAAACCTAACACTTAACCCTAACCCTGTACCAAACCCTAACCCCTCATCTTAACCCTAACCATAAACCTCAACCCTAAACCAAAGTGTAACCGTTAAACCTAAGAGTAACCTTTAACCCTAACCCTATTCCCTAACCCTAAGCACTCACCCTAACACTAAACTTCATCCTTAAACCTAACCAGAATCCTAACCCTAAATCTAATTCTCAGACTTCTTGCTTTATTAGAGTTTAGAAAGCCTGTAATCCTCCCATGCCATGCGTGAAAGGAGGTTCTACCACTGTGTCCTGCATGAAACCCACGGGCCCATACCCAGAGTATGATAGAGTGGGTTCCCGGGTACAATCCCAGCCCCCTAAACTCCCCCCGCCCGCCTAATGCAGACAGGGCCCGTGCGCTAAGCATAAACAATACCTTTAACAGATAACCCTAACCCTGAACATAACACCCAACCCTGTTCCTATTTCTCCCCTTAACACGTAAACCTCACCGTGCGCCTAACTTTAACCTCTTATCCTAACGTTAATGCATAACCCATTTCCTGAGAACAACCTCATCCCATAATTCTAACCCTATCTCCTAGTCATCACTGTGACACCTAATCCCTAACCCTAATTCTAAACCGCTAACCCTAACCGTAACCCTACCTATAACCCTAACACTGACAGTAACCCTTACTTCTAACCCCAACGCTATGCCTAACAAAAACCCTAACCCTTCACCCTAACCCCTAAGCCTTACCCTAACCCTTAACCCTAATCCTAATCCTAACCATTAAACCTAACCCTAGCTCTTAAAGCTAACCCTAAACCTTACCCTCACGACTAGACCTAACCCTGACACTAACCTAACACCTAACCCTAACCAGAACCCCTAAAGCTAACCCTGAACCCTATCCCTAACCCTAGCAGTAAACTTTAACCCTAAACCTAAGCCCAACCCGTAACCCTAATCCTATCCTTTTACCCTAAAACTAACCCCTAAACCTAACCCCTATACCTCACTCTAACTCTAAACCCAATCCTAATTCTAACCATACCCCTTCATAAAACACTAACTCCTAACCGCTAACCCTAACACTAACCAAAAACCCTAATCACTAATCCCTAACCCTAACGCTTAACCTTTACGCTAACCGTTAACCCTCACCCTAAATCTTAACACTGACCCTAACCTTAACCTAATCCTTAATGATAACCCTAACACTAAGCCCTAACACTAAGCCCAACACTTAACCCTAATCCTATCCCTTAACCCTAACCCTGAAACTAATGCTAACCGCTAAACGTAACCCTAACCGTGACCAGTAAACCTAACCCTAACCTCTAACAGAAAGCATAGCACATAACTCTAACCATAAAACTAACCCTAACACTAACCCTAAACCCTAATTCATAGCCTTAACCCTAAGCGTTAACTCTCACGCTAACCATTAATCCTAACCCTAATCCTAGTCTTCAACCCTAAACCTAACACTTAACCCTAACCCTGTACCAAACCCTAACCCCTCATCTTAACCCTAACCGTAAACCTCAACCCTAAACCAAAGTGTAACCGTTAAACCTAAGAGTAACCTTTAACCCTAACCCTAATCCCTAACACTAAGGCCTCACCCTAACACTAAACTTCATCCTTAACCCTAACCATAATCCTAACCCTAAATCTCATTCTCAGACTTCTTGCTTTCTTAGAGTTTAGAAAGCCTGCAATCCTCCCATGCCATGCGTGAAAGGAGGCTCTACCACTGTGTCCTGCATGAAACCCATGGGCCCATACCCCGAGTATGATAGAGTGGGTTCCCGGGTACAATCCCTGCCCTCTAAACTCCCCCCGCCCGCCTAATGCAGACAGGGCCCGTGCACTAAGCATAAACAATACCTTTAACAGATAACCCTAACCCTGAACATAACACCCAACCCTGTTCCTATTTTTCCCACTAACATGTAAACCTCACCGTGCGCCTAACTTTAACCTCTTATCCTAACGTTAATGCATAACCCATTTCCTGAGAACAACCCCTATCCCATAATTCTAACCCTATCTCCTAGTCATCACTGTGACACCTAATCCCTAACCCTAATTCTAAACCTCTAACCCTAACCGTAACCCTACCTACAACCCTAACACTGACAGTAACCCTTACTTCTAAACCCAACGCTATGCCTAACAAAAACCGTAACCCTTGACCCTAACCCTTCACCCTAACCCCTAAGCATTACCCTAACCCTTAACCCTAATCCTAATCCTAACCATTAAACCTAACACTAGCTCTTAAAGCTAACCCTAAACCTTACCCTCACGACTAGACCTAACCCTGACACTAACCTAACACCTAACCCTAACCAGTAACCCTAAAGCTAACCCTGAACCCTATCCCTAACCCTAGCAGTAAACTTTAACCCTAAACCTAATCCCAACCCGTAACCCTAATCCTATCCTTTTACCCTAAAACTAACCCCTAAACCTAACCCCTATACCTCACCCTAACTCTAACCCCAATCCTAATTCTAAACATACCCCTTCATAAAACACTAACTCCTAACCGCTAACCATAACACTAACCAAAAACCCTAATCACTAATCCCTAACCCTAACGCTTAACCTTTACCCTGACCGTTAACCCTCACCCTAAATCTTAACACTGACCCTAACCTTAACCTTTAACTCTAAGCGTAACCCTTAACCCTACAGTAAGGAAGACCCTTAATGCTAATGGGATCCCTTATCCCTAACCCTAACACTACAGCTAAAAATAACCCTAACCTTGGATCCTTAAACATAACCCCTAACACTTACTTTAACCCCAAACCCTAACCCTAATCCTAAGCATTAAACCTAACCCTATCTCTTAACCCTAATGCTAGCCCTTACCCTAACGCCTAGATCTAACCCTAAATCTAACCTGCCGCCTAATCCTAACCTTAAGCCCTAATGCTAACACTAACCCTGAACACTAAACCTACCCGTAACCCTTAACACTAACCCTATCCGTGAACCTTAACCCTGACCCTAACCATTACCCGCATCCAAGCATTTAACCCTGACCCTAACACTAATCCTTAATGCTAACCTTAACACTAAACCCTAACCCTAAGCCCAACACTTAACCCTAATCCTATCCCTTAACCCTAACCCTAACCCTAATGCTAACCCCTAAACGTAACCCTAACCGTGACCAGTAAACCTAACCCTAACATCTAACACAAAGCATAGCACATAACTCTAACCATAAAACTAACCCTAACCCTAAACCTAAACCCTAACTCATAACCTTAACCCTAAGCGTTAACTCTCACGCTAACCATTAATCCTAACCCTAATCCTAGTCTTCAACCCTAAACCTAACACTTAACCCTAACCCTGTACCAAACCCTAACCCCTCATCTTAACCCTAACCGTAAACCTCAACCCTAAACCAAAGTGTAACCGTTAAACCTAAGAGTAACCTTTAACCCTAACCCTAATCCCTAACACGAAGCCCTCACCCTAACACTAAACTTCATCCTTAACCCTAACCATAATCCTAACCCTAAATCTCATTCTCAGACTTCTTGCTTTCTTAGAGTTTAGAAAGCCTGCAATCCTCCCATGCCATGCGTGAAAGGAGGCTCTACCACTGTGTCCTGCATGAAACCCACGGGCCCATACCCAGAGTATGATAGAGTGGGTTCCCGGGTACAATCCCTGCCCTCTAAACTCCCCCCGCCCGCCTAATGCAGACAGGGCCCGTGCGCTAAGCATAAACAATACCTTTAACAGATAACCCTAACCCTGAACATAACACCCAACCCTGTTCCTATTTCTCCCCTTAACACGTAAACCTCACCGTGCGCCTAACTTTAACCTCTTATCCTAACGTTAATGCATAACCCATTTCCTGAGAACAACCCCTATCCCATAATTCTAACCCTATCTCCTAGTCATCACTGTGACACCTAATTCTAAACCGCTAACCCTAACCGTAACCCTACCTACAACCCTAACACTGACAGTAACCCTTACTTCTAACCCCAACGCTATGCCTAACAAAAACCCTAACCCTTGACCCTAACCCTTCACCCTAACCCCTAAGCCTTACCCTAACCCTTAACCCTAATCCTAATCCTAACCATTAAACCTAACCCTAGCTCTTAAAGCTAACCCTAAACCTTACCCTCACGACTAGACCTAACCCTGACACTAACCTAACACCTAACCCTAACCAGAACCCCTAAAGCTAACCCTGAACCCTATCCCTAACCCTAGCAGTAAACTTTAACCCTAAACCTAAGCCCAACCCGTAACCCTAATCCTATCCTTTTACCCTAAAACTAACCCCTAAACCTAACCCCTATACCTCACCCTAACTCTAACCCCAATCCTAATTCTAACCATACCCCTTCATAAAACACTAACTCCTAACCGCTAACCCTAAAACTAACCAAAAACCCTTATCACTAATCCCTAACTCTAACGCTTAACCTTTACCCTAACCGTTAACCCTCACCCTAAATCTTAACACTGACCCTAACCTTAACCTTTAACTCTAAGCCTAACCCTTAACCCTACAGTAAGGAAGACCCTTAATGCTAATGGGATCCCTTATCCCTAACCCTAACACTACAGCTAAAAATAACCCTAACCTTGGATCCTTAAACCTAACCCCTAACACTTACTTTAACCCCAAACCCTAACCCTAATCCTAAGCATTAAACCTAACCCTATCTCTTAACCCTAACGCTAGCCCTTACCCTAACGCCTAGATCTAACCCTAAATCTAACCTACCGCCTAATCTTAACCTTAAACCCTAATGCTAACTCTAACCCTGAACCCTAAACCTACCCGTAACCCTTAACACTAACCCTATCCGTGAACCTTAACCCTGACCCTAACCATTTACCGGACCCAAACATTTAACCCTGACCCTAAACCTAATCCTTAATGCTAACCCTAACACTAAACCCTAACCCTAAGCCCAACACTTATCCCTAATCCTATCCCTTAACCCTAACCCTAACCCTAATGCTACCCCCTAAACGTAACCGTAACCGTGACCAGTAAACCTAACCCTAACCTCTACAACAAACCATAGCCCATAACTCTAACCCTAAAACTAACCCTAACCCTAACCCTAACCCTAAACCCTAACTCTTAACCTTAACACTAAGCGTTAACTCTCACGCTAACCTTTAATCCTAACCCTAATCCTAATCTTCAACCCTAAACCTAACACTTAACCCTAACCCTGTACCAAACCCTAACCCCTCATCTTAACCCTAACCGTAAACCTCAACCCTAAACCAAAGTGTAACCGTTAAACCTAAGAGTAACCTTTAACCCTAACCCTAATCCCTAACCCTAAGCCCTCACCCTAACACTAAACTTCATCCTTAACCCTAACCAGAATCCTAACCCTAAATCTAATTCTCAGACTTCTCGCTTCCTTAGAGTTTAGAAAGCCTGCAATCCTCCCATGCCATGCGTGAAAGGAGGCTCTACCACTGTGTCCTGCATGAAACCCACGGGCCCATACCCAGAGTATGATAGAGTGGGTTCCCGGGTACAATCCCAGCCCCCTAAACTCCCCCCGCCCGCCTAATGCAGACAGGGCCCGTGCGCTAAGCATAAACAATACCTTTAACAGATAACCCTAACCCTGAACATAACACCCAACCCTGTTCCTATTTCTCCCCTTAACACGTAAACCTCACCCTGCGCCTAACGTTAACCTCTTATCCTAACGTTAATGCATAACCCATTTCCTGAGAACAACCCCTATCCCATAATTCTAACCCTATCTCCTAGTCATCACTGTGACACCTAATCCCTAACCCTAATTCTAAACCGCTAACCCTAACCGTAACCCTACCTACAACCCTAACACTGACAGTAACCCTTACTTCTAACCCCAACGCTATGCCTAACAAAAACCCTAACCCTTGACCCTAACCCTTCACCCTAACCCCTAAGCCTTACCCTAACCCTTAACCCTAATTCTAATCCTAACCATTAAACCTAACCCTAGCTCTTAAAGCTAACCCTAAACCTTACCCTCACGACTACACCTAACCCTGACACTAACCTAACACCTAACCCTAACCAGAACCCCTGAAGCTAACCCTGAACCCTATCCCTAACCCTAGCAGTAAACTTTAACCCTAAACCTAAGCCCAACACGTTACCCTAATCCTATCCTTTTACCCTAAAACTAACCCCTAAACCTAACCCCTATACCTCACCCTAACTCTAACCCCAATCCTAATTCTAACCATACCCCTTCATAAAACACTACCTCCTAACCGCTAACCCTAACACTAACCAAAATCCCTAATCACTAATCCCTAACCCTAACGCTTAACCTTTACCCTAACCGTTAACCCTCACCCTAAATCTTAACACTGACCCTAACCTTAACCTTTAACTCTAAGCCTAACCCTTAACTCTACAGTAAGGAAGACCCTTAATGCTAATGGGATCCCTTATCCCTAACCCTAACACTACAGCTAAAAATAACCCTAACCTTGGATCCTTAAACCTAACCCCTAACACTTACTTTAACCCCAAACCCTAACCCTAATCCTAAGCATTAAACCTAACCCTATCTCTTAACCCTAACGCTAGCCCTTACACTAACGCCTAGATCTAACCCTAAATCTAACCTACCGCCTAATCCTAACCTAAAGCCCTAATGCTAACACTAACCCTGAACCTTAAACCTACCCGTAACCCTTAACACTAACCCTATCCGTGAACCTAAACCCTGACCTTAACCATTACCCTCACCCAAGCATTTAACCCTGACCCTAACCCTAAACCTTAATGCTAACATTAACACTAAACCCTAACCCTAAGCCCAACACTTATCCCTAATCCTATCCCTTAACCCTAACCCTAACCCTAACCCTAATGCTAACCCCTAAATGTAACCCTAACCATGACCAGTAAACCTAAACCTAACCTCTAACACCAACCATAGCACATAACTCTAACCCTAAAACTAACCCTAACCCTAACCCTAAACCCTAACTCTTAACCTTAACCCTAAGCGTTAACTCTCACGCTAACCTTTAATCCTAACCCTAATCCTTTTCTTCAACCCTAGACCTAACACTTAACCCTAACCCTGTACCAAACCCTAACCCCTCATCTTAACCCTAACCGTAAACCTCAACCCTAAACCAAAGTGTAACCGTTAAACCTAAGAGTAACCTTTAACCTTAACCCTAATCCCTAACCCTAAGCCCTCACCCTAACACTAAACTTCATCCTTAACCCTAACCATAATCCTAACCCTAAATCTCATTCTCAGACTTCTTGCTTTCTTAGAGTTTAGAAAGCCTGCAATCCTCCCATGCCATGCGTGAAAGGAGGCTCTACCACTGTGTCCTGCATGAAACCCACGGGCCCATACCCAGAGTATGATAGAGTGGGTTCCCGGGTACAATCCCAGCCCCCTAAACTCCCCCCGCCTGCCTAATGCAGACAGGGCCCGTGCGCTAAGCATAAACAATACCTTTAACAGATAACCCTAACCCTGAACATAACACCCAACCCTGTTCCTATTTCTCCCCTTAACACGTAAACCTCACCGTGCGCCTAACTTCAACCTCTTATCCTAACGTTAATGTATAACCCATTTCCTGAGAACAACCCCTATCCCATAATTCTAACCCTATCTCCTAGTCATCACTGTGACACCTAATCCCTAACCCTAATTCTAAACCGCTAACCCTAACCGTAACCCTACCTACAACCCTAACACTGACAGTAACCCTTACTTCTCACCCCAACGCTATGCCTAACAAAAACCCTAACCCTTGACCCTAACCCTTGACCCTAACCCCTAAGCCTTACCCTAACCCTTAACCCTAATCCTAATCCTAACCATTAAACCTAACCCTAGCTCTTAAAGCTAACCCTAAACCTTACCCTCACGACTAGACCTAACCCTGACACTAACCTAACACCTAACCCTAACCAGAACCCCTAAAGCTAACCCTGAACCCTATCCCTAACCCTAGCAGTAAACTTTAACCCTAAACCTAAGCCCAACCGGTAACCCTAATCCTATCCTTTTACCCTAAAACTAACCACTAAACCTAACCCCCATACCTCACCCGTAACTCTAACCCCAATCCTAATTCTAACCATACCTCTTCATAAAACACTAACACCTAACCGCTAACCCTAACACTAACCAAAAACCCTAATCACTAATCCCTAACCCTAACGCTTAACTTTTACCCTAACCGTTAACCCTCACCCTAAATCTTAACCCTGACCCTAACCTTAACCTTTAACTCTAAGCCTAACCCTTAACCCTACAGTAAGGAAGACCCTTAATGCTAATGGGATCCCTTATCCATAACCCTAACACTACAGCTAAAAATAACCCTAACCTTGGATCCTTAAACCTAACCCCTAACACTTACTTTAACCCCAAACCCTAACCCTAATCCTAAGCATTAAACCTAACCCTATCTCTTAACCCTAACGCTAGCCCTTACCCTAACGCGTAGATCTAACCCTAAATCTAACGTACCGCCTAATCCTAACCTTAAGCCCTAATGTTAACACTAACCCTGAACCCTAAACCTACCAGTAACCATTAACACTAACCCTAACCGTGAACCTTAACCCTGAACCTAACCATTACCCGCACCCAAGCATTTAACCCTGACCCTAACCCTAATCCTTAATGCTAACCTTAACACTAAACCCTAACCCTAAGCCCAACACTTAACCCTAATCCTATCCCTTAACCCTAACCCTAACCCTAACCCTAATGCTAACCCCTAAAGGTAACCCTAACCATGACCAGTAAACCTAACCCTAACCTCTAACACCAACCATAGCACATAACTCTAACCCTAAAACTAACCCTAACCCTAACCCTAAACCCTAACTCTTAACCTTAACCCTAAGCGTTAACTCTCACGCTAACCTTTAATCCTAACCCTAATCCTTTTCTTCAACCCTAGACCTAACACTTAACCCTAACCCTGTACCAAACCCTAACCCCTCATCTTAACCCTAACCGTAAACCTCAACCCTAAACCAAAGTGTAACCGTTAAACCTAAGAGTAACCTTTAACCTTAACCCTAATCCCTAACCCTAAGCCCTCACCCTAACACTAAACTTCATCCTTAACCCTAACCATAATCCTAACCCTAAATCTCATTCTCAGACTTCTTGCTTTCTTAGAGTTTAGAAAGCCTGCAATCCTCCCATGCCATGCGTGAAAGGAGGCTCTACCACTGTGTCCTGCATGAAACCCACGGGCCCATACCCAGAGTATGATAGAGTGGGTTCCCGGGTACAATCCCAGCCCCCTAAACTCCCCCCGCCTGCCTAATGCAGACAGGGCCCGTGCGCTAAGCATAAACAATACCTTTAACAGATAACCCTAACCCTGAACATAACACCCAACCCTGTTCCTATTTCTCCCCTTAACACGTAAACCTCACCGTGCGCCTAACTTCAACCTCTTATCCTAACGTTAATGTATAACCCATTTCCTGAGAACAACCCCTATCCCATAATTCTAACCCTATCTCCTAGTCATCACTGTGACACCTAATCCCTAACCCTAATTCTAAACCGCTAACCCTAACCGTAACCCTACCTACAACCCTAACACTGACAGTAACCCTTACTTCTCACCCCAACGCTATGCCTAACAAAAACCCTAACCCTTGACCCTAACCCTTCACCCTAACCCCTAAGCCTTACCCTAACCCTTAACCCTAATCCTAATCCTAACCATTAAACCTAACCCTAGCTCTTAAAGCTAACCCTAAACCTTACCCTCACGACTAGACCTAACCCTGACACTAACCTAACACCTAACCCTAACCAGAACCCCTAAAGCTAACCCTGAACCCTATCCCTAACCCTAGCAGTAAACTTTAACCCTAAACCTAAGCCCAACCGGTAACCCTAATCCTATCCTTTTACCCTAAAACTAACCACTAAACCTAACCCCCATACCTCACCCGTAACTCTAACCCCAATCCTAATTCTAACCATACCTCTTCATAAAACACTAACACCTAACCGCTAACCCTAACACTAACCAAAAACCCTAATCACTAATCCCTAACCCTAACGCTTAACTTTTACCCTAACCGTTAACCCTCACCCTAAATCTTAACCCTGACCCTAACCTTAACCTTTAACTCTAAGCCTAACCCTTAACCCTACAGTAAGGAAGACCCTTAATGCTAATGGGATCCCTTATACATAACCCTAACACTACAGCTAAAAATAACCCTAACCTTGGATCCTTAAACCTAACCCCTAACACTTACTTTAACCCCAAACCCTAACCCTAATCCTAAGCATTAAACCTAACCCTATCTCTTAACCCTAACGCTAGCCCTTACCCTAACGCGTAGATCTAACCCTAAATCTAACGTACCGCCTAATCCTAACCTTAAGCCCTAATGTTAACACTAACCCTGAACCCTAAACCTACCAGTAACCATTAACACTAACCCTAACCGTGAACCTTAACCCTGAACCTAACCATTACCCGCACCCAAGCATTTAACCCTGACCCTAACCCTAATCCTTAATGCTAACCTTAACACTAAACCCTAACCCTAAGCCCAACACTTAACCCTAATCCTATCCCTTAACCCTAACCCTAACCCTAACCCTAATGCTAACCCCTAAACGTAACCCTAACCGTGACCAGTAAACCTAACCCTAACCTCTAACACAAACCATAGCACATAACTCTAACCCTAAAACTAACCCTAATCCTAACCCTAAACCCTAACTCTTAACCTTAACCCTAAGCGTTAACTCTCACGCTAAGCTTTAATGCTAACCCTAATCCTAATCTTCAACCCTAAACCTAACACTTAACCCTAACCCTGTACCAAACCCTAACCCCTCATCTTAACCCTAACCATAAACCTCAACCCTAAACCAAAGTGTAACCGTTAAACCTAAGAGTAACCTTTAACCCTAACCCTATTCCCTAACCCTAAGCCCTCACCCTAACACTAAACTTCATCCTTAACCCTAACCAGAATCCTAACCCTAAATCTAATTCTCAGATTTCTTGCTTTACTAGAGTTTAGAAAGCCTGTAATCCTCCCATGCCATGCGTGAAAGGAGGTTCTACCACTGTGTCCTGCATGAAACCCACGGGCCCATACCCAGAGTATGATAGAGTGGGTTCCCGGGTACAATCCCAGCCCCCTAAACTCCCCCCGCCCGCCTAATGCAGACAGGGCCCGTGCGCTAAGCATAAACAATACCTTTAACAGATAACCCTAACCCTGAACATAACACCCAACCCTGTTCCTATTTCTCCCCTTAACACGTAAACCTCACCGTGCGCCTAACTTTAACCTCTTATCCTAACGTTAATGCATAACCCATTTCCTGAGAACAACCTCATCCCATAATTCTAACCCTATCTCCTAGTCATCACTGTGACACCTAATCCCTAACCCTAATTCTAAACCGCTAACCCTAACCGTAACCCTACCTACAACCCTAACACTGACAGTAACCCTTACTTCTATCCCCAACGCTATGCCTAACAAAAACCCTAACCCTTGACCCTAACCCCTAAGCCTTACCCTAACCCTTAACCCTAATCCTAATCCTAACCATTAAACCTAACCCTAGCTCTTAAAGCTAACCCTAAACCTTACCCTCACGACTAGACCTAACCCTGACACTAACCTAACACCTAACCCTAACCAGAACCCCTAAAGGTAACCCTGAACCCTATCCCTAACCCTAGCAGTAAACTTTAACCCTAAACCTAAGCCCAACCCGTAACCCTAATCCTATCCTTTTACCCTAAAACTAACCCCTAAACCTAACCCCTATACCTCACTCTAACTCTAAACCCAATCCTAATTCTAACCATACCCCTTCATAAAACACTAACTCCTACCGCTAACCCTAACACTAACCAAAAACCCTAATCACTAATCCCTAACCCTAACGCTTAACCTTTACGCTAACCGTTAACCCTCACCCTAAATCTTAACACTGACCCTAACCTTAACCTAATCCTTAATGATAACCCTAACACTAAGCCCTAACACTAAGCCCAACACTTAACCCTAATCCTATCCCTTAACCCTAACCCTGAAACTAATGCTAACCGCTAAACGTAACCCTAACCGTGACCAGTAATCCTAACCCTAACCTCTAACAGAAAGCATAGCACATAACTCTAACCATAAAACTAACCCTAACACTAACCCTAAACCCTAACTCATAACCTTAACCCTAAGCGTTAACTCTCACGCTAACCATTAATCCTAACCCTAATCCTAGTCTTCAACCCTAAACCTAACACTTAACCCTAGCCCTGTACCAAACCCTAACCCCTCATCTTAATCCTAACCGTAAACCTCAACCCTAAACCAAAGTGTAACCGTTAAACCTAAGAGTAACCTTTAACCCTAACCCTAATCCCTAACACTAAGGCCTCACCCTAACACTAAACTTCATCCTTAACCCTAACCATAATCCTAACCCTAAATCTCATTCTCAGACTTCTTGCTTTCTTAGAGTTTAGAAAGCCTGCAATCCTCCCATGCCATGCGTGAAAGGAGGCTCTACCACTGTGTCCTGCATGAAACCCATGGGCCCATACCCAGAGTATGATAGAGTGGGTTCCCGGGTACAATCCCTGCCCTCTAAACTCCCCCCGCCCGCCTAATGCAGACAGGGCCCGTGCGCTAAGCATAAACAATACCTTTAACAGATAACCCTAACCCTGAACATAACACCCAACCCTGTTCCTATTTCTCCCACTAACATGTAAACCTCACCGTGCGCCTAACTTTAACCTCTTATCCTAACGTTAATGCATAACCCATTTCCTGAGAACAACCCCTATCCCATAATTCTAACCCTATCTCCTAGTCATCACTGTGACACCTAATCCCTAACCCTAATTCTAAACCGCTAACCCTAACCGTAACCCTACCTACAACCCTAACACTGACAGTAACCCTTACTTCTAAACCCAACGCTATGCCTAACAAAAACCGTAACCCTTGACCCTAACCCTTCACCCTAACCCCTAAGCATTACCCTAACCCTTAACCCTAATCCTAATCCTAACCATTAAACCTAACACTAGCTCTTAAAGCTAACCCTAAACCTTACCCTCACGACTAGACCTAACCCTGACACTAACCTAACACCTAACCCTAACCAGTAACCCTAAAGCTAACCATGAACCCTATCCCTAACCCTAGCAGTAAACTTTCACCCTAAACCTAAGCCCAACCCGTAAGCCTAATCCTATCCTTTTACCCTAAAACTAACCCCTAAACCTAACCCCTATACCTCACCCTAACTCTAACCCCAATCCTAATTCTAACCATACCCCTTCATAAAACACTAACTCCTAACCGCTAACCCTAACACTAACCAAAAACCCTAATCACTAATCCCTAACCCTAACGCTTAACCTTTACCCTGACCGTTAACCCTCACCCTAAATCTTAACACTGACCCTAACCTTAACCTTTAACTCTAAGCCTAACCCTTAACCCTACAGTAAGGAACACCCTTAATGCTAATGGGATCCCTTATCCCTAACCCTAACACTACAGCTAAAAATAACCCTAACCTTTGATCCTTAAAACTAACCCCTAACACTTACTTTAACCACAAACCCTAACCCTAATCCTAAGCATTAAACCTAATCCTATCTCTTAACCCTAATGCTAGCCCTTACCCTAACGCCTAGATCTAACCCTAAATCTAACCTACCGCCGAATCTTAACCTTAAGCCCTAATGCTAACTCTAACCCTGAACCCTAAACCTCCCCGTAACCCTTAACACTAACCCTATCCGTGAGCCTTAACCCTGACCCTAACCATTTACCGGACCCAAACATTTAACTCTGACCCTGAACCTAATCCTTAATGCTAACCCTAACACTAACCCCTAACCCTAAGCCCAACACTTATCCCTAATCCTATCCCTTAACCCTAACCCTAACCCTAATGCTACCCCCTAAACATAACCCTAACCGTGACCAGTAAACCTAACCCTAACCTCTACAACAAACCATAGCACATAACTCTAACCCTAAAACTAACCCTAACCCTAACCCTAACCCTAAACCCAAACTCTTAACCTTAACCCTAAGCGTTAACTCTCACGCTAACCTTTAATCCTAACCCTAATCCTAATCTTCAACCCTAAACCTAACACTTAACCCTAACCCTGTACCAAACCCTAACCCCTCATCTTAACCCTAACCTTAAACCTCAACCCTAAACCAAAGTGTAACCGTTAAACCTAAGAGTAAACTTTAACCCTAACCCTAATCCCTAACCCTAAGCCCTCACCCTAACACTAAACTTCATCCTTAACCCTAACCATAATCCTAACCCTAAATCTAATTCTCAGACTTCTCGCTTCCTTAGGGTTTAGAAAGCCTGCAATCCTCCCATGCCATGCGTGAAAGGAGGCTCTACCACTGTGTCCTGCATGAAACCCACGGGCCCATACCCAGAGTATGATAGAGTGGGTTCCCGGGTACAATCCCAGCCCCCTAAACTCCCCCCGCCCGCCTAATGCAGACAGGGCCCGTGCGCTAAGCATAAACAATACCTTTAACAGATAACCCTAACCCTGAACATAACACCCAACCCTGTTCCTATTTCTCCCCTTAAGACGTAAACCTCACCGTGCCCCTAACTTTAACCTCTTATCCTAACGTTAATGCATAACCCATTTCCTGAGAACAACCCCTATCCCATAATTCTAACCCCATCTCCTAGTCATCACTGTGACACCTAGTCCCTAACCCTAATTCTAAACCGCTAACCCTAACCGTAACCCTACCTCCAACCCTAACACTGACAGTAACCCTTACTTCTAACCCCAACGCTATGCCTAACAAAAACCCTAATCCTTGAACCTAACCCTTCACCCTAACCCCTAAGCCTTACCCTAACCCTTAACCCTAATCCTAATCCTAACCATTAAACATAACCCTAGCTCTTAAAGCTAACCCTAAACCTTACCCTCACGAATAGACCTAACCCTGACACTAACCTAACACCTAACCCTAACCAGAGCCCCTAAAGCTAACCCTGAACCCTATACCTAACCCCAGCAGTAAACTTTAACCCTAAACTTAAGCCCAACCCGTAACCCTAATCCTATCCTTTTACCCTAAAACTAACCCCTAAGCCTAACCCCTATACCTCACTCTAACTCTAACCCTAATCCTAATTCTAACCATACCCCTTCATAAAACACTAACTCCTAACCGCTAAACCTAACACTAACCAAAAACCCTAATCACTAATCCCTAACCCTAACGCTTAACCTTTACCCTAACCGTTAACCCTCACCCTAAATCTTAACACTGACCTTAACCTTAACCTTTAACTCTAAGCCTAACCCTTAACCCTACAGTAAGGAAGACCCTAATGCTAATGGGATCCCTTATCCCTAACCCTAACACTACAGCTAAAAATAACCCTAACCTTGGATCCTTAAACCTAACCCCTAACACTTACTTTAACCCCAAACCCTAACCCTAATCCTAAGCATTAAACCTAACCCTATCTCTTAACCCTAACGCTAGCCCTTCCCCTAACGCCTAGATCTAACCCTAAATCTAACCTACCGCCTAATCCTAACCTTAAGCCCTAATGCTAACACTAACCCTGAACCCTCAACCTACCCGTAACCCTTAACACTAACCCTATCCGTGAACCTTAAACCTGACCCTAACCATTACCCGCACCCAAGCATTTAACCCTGACCCTAACCCTAATCCTTAATGCTAACCTTAACACTAAACCCTAACCCTAAGCCCAACACTTAACCCTAATCCTATCCCTTAACCCTAACCCTAACCCTAATGCTACCCCCTAAACGTAACCCTAACCGTGACCAGTAAACCTAACCCTAACCTCTAACACAAACCATAACACATAACTCTAACCCTAAAACTAACCCTAACCCTAACCCTAACCCTAAACCCTAACTCTTAACCTTAACCCTAAGCGTTAACTCTCACGCTAACCTTTAATCCTAACCCTAATCCTAATCTTCAACCCTAAACCTAACACTTAACCCTAACCCTGTACCAAACCCTAACCCCTCATCTTAACCCTAACCGTAAACCTCAACCCTAAACCAAAGTGTAACCGTTAAACCTAAGAGTAACCTTTAACCCTAACCGTGATCCCTAACCCTAAGCCCTCACCCTAACACTAAACTTCATCCTTAACCCTAACCATAATCCTAACCCTAAATCTAATTCTCAGACTTCTTGCTTTCTTTTTTTTTTTTATTTTTTTTTTCAATTTAATTTTACAGAATCAAAGAGTCTAACAGTATATCTTGTTATATACAGTATGTCCTCATAATGTATACATTATTTCTTGCACAATAATATGAAATAATATGGGAAATATTCATGATAAATTATTAAGTGAACAGTGCAAGTTAAAAACAATAGTTTCATATTTTTTCCCCACCCCCCCTTTTCCGAGTCAGCACCTTCAAGTGTTACCACTCCCCAAACGGTGCGCAATGCACTCATTGTGTAGGCATACCCCCATCCCCTCCCCCACCCCCACCTCAGTCTGATGTCCAATTGGTGTCATTCCCAGATTTGTATTTAGGTGATGATCAGGGAAACCAATTTTCTGGTGAGTACATGTGATGCTTGTTTTTCCATTCTTGGGATACTTCACTTAATATAATGGGTTCCAACTCTCTCCAGGAGAACCATAGAGATGTCGTATCTTCATCATTCCTTATAGCTGAGTAATATTCCATGGTATACATATACCACAGTTTACTAATCCAATCATGTATTGATGGGCATTTGGGTTGTTTCCACATCTTTGCTATTGTGAATTGTGCTGCTATAAACATTTGGGTACACGTGCCTTTGTTACAGAATGACCTTTTTTCCTTTGGGTATATGCCCAATAATGGGATTGCTGGGTCAAATGGCAGGTCTACTTGAATCTGTTTAAGATACCTCCATAATGCTTTCCACAGGGGTTGCACTAGTTTGCAGTCCCACCAGCAGTGAATTAGTGTTCCTGTCTCTCCACACCCACGCCAACATGTGTTGTTTTGGGTTTTTTTGATAAAGGCCATTCTCACTGGGGTTAAGTGATATCTCATTGTGGTTTTGATTTGCATTTCCCTGATGATTAGAGATGTTGAACACTTTTTCATATGTTTGTTAGCCATTTTTATATCTTCTTTTGAAAAATTTCTATTCATGTCCTTTGCCCACTTTTTGATAGGGTTGCTTGATTTTTTCTTGCTGATTTTCCTGAGTTCTAAATAGATTCTTGTTATCAGTCCTTTATCTGATGTGTAGTATGCAAAAATTTTTTCCCATTCTGTAGGTGGTCTGTTTATTCTCTGGACTGTTTCTTTGGCTGTGCAGAAGCTTTTTAATTTAATCATGTCCCATTCATTTATTTTTGTTGCTGCTGTGATTGCCTTGGGGGTCTTCTTCATAAATTCTTTGCCTAGGCCAATGTCTGTAAGAGTCTTTCCTACATTTTCTTCTAGAATTCTGATTGTATCACGCCTAAGGTTTAAGTCTGTTATCCACCGTGATTTGATTTTTGTGAGAGGTGAAAGCTGTGGGTCCTGTTTCAGTCTTCTGCAAGTGGCTAACCAATTCTCCCAGCACCATTTGTTGAATAGGGATTCTTGTCCCCAGAGTATATTCTTTCCCGCTTTGTCAAAAATTAGGTGACTATATGAGGATGGTTCTATATTTGGATTTTCTGTTGTGTTCCACTGGTCTGTGTCCCTGCACTTGTGCCAATACCAGGCTGTTTTAAGAACCACGGCCTTGTAGTATAGTTTGAGGTCTGGCAAATTAATACCTCCCATTTTGTTTTTATTGCTTAAAATTGCTTTTGCTATACGGGGTCTTCTTTGATTCCATACAAAGTGTATAATTATTTTCTCTATGTCTGTAAAGAATGATGTTGGTAATTTAATAGGGATTGCATTGAATTTGTAGATCACTTTGGGTAGTATAGACATTTTAACAATGTTGATTCTTCCGATCCACGAGCATGGTATATTTTTCCATCTATTTGCAAGTTCTGCTATTTCTTTTCTCAGTGTTTCATAGTTTTCCTTATAGAGGTCCTTTACCTCTTTAGTTAGATATATACCTAGATATTTTATTTTCTTTGTTGCTATTTTGAAGGGTATTGAGTCTTTAATTTGGTTTTCCGATTGACTGTTATTGGCATATATAAATGCCTCTGATTTGTGTATATTAATTTTGTAGCCTGAGACTTTGCTGTATTCGTTAATCAATTCCAGGAGTCTCTTGGTTGAATCCTGGGGGTTTTCCAGATATAACATCATATCATCAGCAAAAAGTGAGAGTTTGATCTCTTCCTTCCCTATTTGGACTCCCTTGATCCTGCTCTCTTGCCTGATAGCTCTCGCAAGGACTTCCAATACTATGTTGAAAAGTAATGGAGACAATGGGCAGCCCTGTCTGGTTCCAGTTCTAAGTGGGAGTGCTTTCAGTTTTTTCCCATTCAGTATGATGTTGGCTGTGGGTTTGTCATATATGGCTTGTATCATTTTTAGGTAGGTTCCATCAATGCCTATTTTGTTAAGCGTTTTTATCATAAAAGGGTGTTGAATTTTGTCAAATGCTTTTTCTGCATCTAATGAGAGTATCATATGATTTTTGTTTTTGCTTCTATTTATGTGGTGAATTACATTGATAGATTTACGTATGTTGAACCACCCCTGCATCTCTGGGATGAAGCCCACTTGGTCGTGGTGGATTACTTTTTTGGTAAGTACTTGGATTCGATTTGCTAGTATTTTATTGAAAATTTTTGCATCTATATTCATGAGGGAAATTGGTCTGTAGTTCTCTATTTTTGTTGTGTCCTTTCCAGGTTTTGGTATTAATGTTATATTGGCTTGGTAGAACGTGTTGGGGAGAACTCCATCCTTCTCAATATTGGAGAATAGTTTATGTAGGATGGGCACCAGTTCTTCTTTGTATGTATGGTAAAATTCAGGTGTGAACCCATCTGGACCAGGGCTTTTCTTTTTGGGAAGGTTTTTTTATTGCTGTTTCGATTTCAGTTCTTGATATTGGTCTGTTCAGGTACTCTATTTCTTCCTGGTTGAGCCTGGGAAGACTATGTGTCTCTAAAAATTTGTCCATTTCCTCCACGTTCTCCAGTTTGTGTGCATAAAGATTTTTGTAGAATTCATAGATGATATCTTGTATCTCTGTAGCATCGGTTGTGATTTCTCCTTTCATGTTCCTAATGGAGGTTATTAGAGATTTTACTTTTGTGCTCTTGGTTAGTCTAGCCAGAGGTGTGTCTATTTTGTTTATCTTTTCAAAGAACCAACTTTTTGTTTTATTAATTTCCCTTATAGTTTCTTTGTTGTCCTTTTCATTTAGTTCTGATTTGATCTTAGTAATTTCTGGCCTTCTGCTGGGTTTGGGATCGTTCTGTTCTTCTTTCTCCAGCTCTTTGAGTCTATTCGTTAGGTTGTCTATTTGCATGTTTTCTGTCTTTTTGATATAGGCATTTATGGATATGAATTTTCCTCTCAGGACTGCTTTAGCTGCATCCCATAGATTTTGATAAGTTGTATCTCTATTGTCATTTAATTCAAAGAAATTTTTGATTTCCATCTTGATTTCTTCTTTTATAGAATAATTATTCAGGAGAAGGTTATTTAGCTTCCATGACTTTGAGTAAGAGTGAGGGTTTCTGTTTGTGATCATTGTTACTTTTATTCCGCTGTGATCTGAGAAGATGCATGGTATAATTTCTATTTTTTTGAATTTTTGAAGACATGATTTATGTCCTAGGACATGGTCAATCTTAGAGAATGTCCTGTGAGCTGATGAGAAGAATGTATATTCTGTGGACTTTGGGTAGAATGTCCTATAGATGTCAGCCATGCCCATTTGTTCTAGCATTCTATTTAGGTCCATTATGTCTTTGTTTATTTTCTGTTTAGAGGATCTGTCCTGTACTGTCAGTGGGGTGTTAAAGTCTCCAGCTATTACAGTATTATTATCTATCATCTGGTTCAGATCTAGTAGGGTTTGCTTTATGAATCTAGGTGCACCTAGGTTGGGTGCATATATATTGAGTATAGTCATGGCTTCTTGTTGAATTGTGCCCTTGACCAGTATGTAGTAGCCATTTTTGTCTTTAATTATTTTTGTTGGTTTGAAAGCTAAGTTATTGGAAATTAAGATTGCCACACCAGCTTTCTTTTCGTTACCGTTTGCATGAAATACCGATTTCCATCCTTTTACTTTCAGTCTAAATGCATCTTTGCTCTTTAGGTGGGTTTCTTGGAGACAGCAGATACTTGGCTTGTGCTTTTTTATCCATTGGGACAGTCTATGTCTCTTGAGCGGGGAATTCAAGCCATTCACATTTATTGAGAAAACTGATAAGTGAGACGGTTTTTTGTTCAGCTTGTTGGGTAGAACTTCATTGCGATGTTTTCTCTCCTGAGCCATTGTGGTATCTGGAATTTGATCTTTAGCTCTTGAGTAGTTTTACATTCGTGGATCTTTCTTGTGCTGATCCGTGTGTAACTCTCTTTTGAGTACTTCTTGCAGGGCTGGTCTTGTCTTGGTGAATTCCTTCAACCTTTGTTTATCTGAGAATGTCTTGTTTTCTCCTTCGTATAGAAAACTTAGCTTAGCTGGGTACAAGATTCTAGGCTGGGCATTATTCTGTTTCAGAAGCGTGAAAATGGGGCCCCAACCTCTTCTTGCTTGTAAGGTTTCAGCTGAGAAATCTGGCGTAATTCTGATGGGTTTTCCTTTGTAAGTTACCTGTTTCTTTCTCCTTACAGCTCGGAGAAGGGACTCTTTAGTGGATATTTTGGTCAGCCTGATGACTACGTGGCGTGGTGTTTTCCTATTTGCTATGAATCTCCCAGGGGTCCTTTGAGCTTCTTGAATCTGTATGTCTAGAGTATTGGCAAGGCCTGGAAAATTTTCCTCGATTATGTCTTCAAATAGCTTGTCCAACCCTTGCTTATTATCTTCTTCGCCCTCAGGAATGCCAATAACTCTCAAGTTAGGTTTCTTCACATAATCCCACATTTCTTGAAGACTCAGATCATTTCTCTTACTTTTTTGATCTATCTCTGTGACTGACTTATTTAGTTGGAAGGAGTTGTCTTCAATTTCTGAGATTCTTTCCTCTGTTTGATCTACCCTGCTTTTGAGACTTTCCACAGTGTTTTGTAGCTCTCTGAGTGAATTCTTCATTTCTAGGAGTTCAGTTTGGTTTTTCTTCAATATTTCAATTTCTTTAGTGAATTTTTCCTCCAAATCCTGTATTTTTTTTGCATTTTCCTTGTGTTGTCTGTCCATTGATTCTTGTATATTATTCAGCTTGTTTATGATCCATAATTGGAATTCTTCCTGTGACATGTTGGTGTTTTGAGTCTGGTTTGTGTCAAATGGTTGAGAGCCGGTATTTCTCTTTGGGGGTGAGCTTTCTGTTTGATTCTTTGTGCTTCCTGTGTTTTTTCGCTGGGCCCTTCCCATCTAGATTGATCGTTGGATCTTTACTTATAGATTTAGTCTGGTTAACAGCACTCTCTGTGCTCTATTCTTAGGCTGTGGAGCAGTCTAGGTATATTGCTTCCTTTGGCAAGAGGGGAAGACTGTTGTGAATTGTTTAGAAATTTTTCTATTTCAGTTGGGGGACTGCTTCTGATGGGTCCATTCCTAGAGGATTGGAGTGATCCAAGACTGCTTTGGTGAGTTAGGACACTGTGTTGTAGTCTTTCAGAGGGCAGGTAGGGTCCACACTAGTAGTGGACCAAAATTCTCTTTGTTTGTTTGTTTCCCTTTGGTTCTTCCTCTATAGGGGTGGTTTCTGTCTCTATCTGCAGGAAAGATACTAGCTGTGGGGAGTGGATGGTGCCCTCGCTCGCTCAGCGCCCCATTTGCCGCAACTCCCACAGGCAAAAGTCTGCCTTGGCCCAATGTCCCCAGGGACCAGGCTCCACACTCTCACTTCTGGAGAAGTAGTCAATGTTTAGACGTGGGTGGGGACCCTATATAAGGTCTGTGGACCAGGGGAGGGGGCCGTCCAGGGAGCCTCTTGGCACCCTATTGCTCCGCAGTGACTTGGCTGTGGGCCCCAAGATGGCTATTGCGCGCCCGCAGATCGCCGGCGTTGGGAGTGACTACTCAGGTTCCGGTATGTACCAGAGCCAGGGGCCTGGCCCGTTCCCAAGCTCACCGTGGGTTTCCAGTTAGAAGGCAAAAAGAGAGAAGAAATAAGGAAAAAGAAAAAAGAAAAGAAAAGAAAAAAAGAAAAAAAGAAAAAAAAAAGGGAAGTGAAAAGAAAGAACAGAAGGAGAAGAAAAAGAAAGAGAAAAGAAAAGGAGAAGAGAAGAGGGAAAAAAAGGAAAGAGAAAAGAAAAAACAAAACAACAACAACAACAAAAAAAAAACAAAAGAAGCAAAATAAAACAAAACAAAACAAAGGAAAAACAAAAACCAAACTAACAAATAACACAAAGAGACCTAACCCAGAAACAGCGAAAACACAAACACAAAAGAACAAAAACAGAGCTACACAGCACTACAGCGCATCACTAAACGAAGGGATACACAATTCTGAAGTATATAGTTCAGCGGCTCAATGATTGTGTTTTTGCGCCTTAGCGCAGCTCCGCCCCTTCACGCCCGCTCCGTTGATTCCGGAGCGGCAACTCAATGTTTATTTTACGTCTTAGCGCAGCTCCGCCCCTTCACGCCGAGTGCGGCCGGCGGAGATGGCGCGGGCCCAGAGACCAGCGGGGGGCGCCGGGGAGAGAGAGCCGCTGGGCACCTTATGGCTCCCGAGCGGTTCCGCCTTTGCTTTCAAGATGGCGCCCGCAGCGCTCCGGGGTCGGAGGGGGACCGGCTCCCCGGCAGGCAGAGACCAGGGACCGCCGCTGCCGGGGTGTTTGGCGGGCAAAGCCGCCGGGGGCCACCGGCTGAAGAAACACCGACAAAAGTAGCGCAGAGGTACAGCGCAATTCGCTGATCGGGGATTGTTCGTGCCCCTCCCCCCGGCACAGGTCCGTCCCTTCTCGCCAAGGACTGTCTCAGCCGAGACTTCCCAGGTTCCAAGCTATTCTCCCGAAAAAGCCTCCTGTCTGCAATGCCCTACGTCTCGCTCGGTGATTCTGCTCTGGCTTGCGAGGGGGTCTCCAAGCAATTGGGGGTGGAGGTCAGTGAGGAGCGCAAGCCGCTTTTCCTAAAGACTGCCCCTGCCCCACCTGGGGGCGGGCGCAGCCGCCTGCGCTCCGCTGGCTACTGTCTGTTCCGCGCCTTCCGCAGAGTTCCGCGATCTTAATTTCTGTTCACCTCAGACCTCACTTGCTCTGTTTGTCCCACGCTGATTCTCCGTGGATTCACACCGCTGTTCCTGTGTGGGAGCGGTCCTCTAGCGTTGTGGCAGGTCCGGATCCACGGTTCCTCGCCGGGGCGCAGATCCGAGCAGTCACCGCCACTCCGCCAACTTCGCTTGCTTTCTTAGAGTTTAGAAAGCCTGCAATCCTCCCATGCCATGCATGAAAGGAGGCTCTACCACTGTGTCCTGCATGAAACCCATGGGCCCATACCCAGAGAATGATAGAGTGGGTTCCCGGGTAAAATCCCAGCCCCCTAAACTCCCCCCGCTCGCCTAATGCAGACAGGGCCCGTGCGCTAAGCATAAACAATACCTTTAACAGATAAGCCTAACCCTGAACACAACACCCAACCCTGTTCCTATTTCTCCCCTTAACACGTAAACCTCACCGTGCGCCTAACTTTAACCTCTTATCCTAACGTTAATGCATAACCCATTTCCTGAGAACAACCCCTATCCCATAATTCTAACCCTATCTCCTAGTCATCACTGTGACACCTAATTCTAAACTGCTAACCCTAACCGTAACCCTACCTACAACCCTAACACTGACAGTAACCCTTACTTCTAACCCCAACGCTATGCCTAACAAAAACCCAACCCTTGACCCTAACCCTTCACCCTAAACCCTAAGCCTTACCCTAACCCTTAACCCTAATCCTAATCCTAACCATTAAACCTAACCCTAGCTCTTAAAGCTAACCCTAAACCTTACCCTCACGACTAGACCTAACCCTGACACTAACCTAACACCTAACCCTAACCAGAACCCCTAAAGCTAACCCTGAACCCTATCCCTAACCCTAGCCGTAAACTTTAACCCTAAACGTAAGCCCAACCCGTAACCCTAATCCTATCCTTTTACCCTAAAACTAACCCCTAAACCTAACCCCTATACCTCACCCTAACTCTAACCCCAATCCTAATTCTAACCATACCCCTTCATAAAACACTAACTCCTAACTGCTAACTCTAACACTAACCAAAAACCCTAATCACTAATCCCTAACCCTAACGCTTAACCTTTACCCTAACCGTTAACCCTCACCCTAATTCTTAACACCGACCCTAACCTTAACCTTTAACTCTAAGCCTAACCCTTAACCCTACAGTAAGGAAGACCCTTAATGCTAATGGGATCCCTTATCCCTAACCCTAACACTACAGCTAAAAATAACCCTAACCTTGGATCCTTAAACCTAACCCCTAACACTTACTTTAACCCCAAACCCTAACCCTAATCCTAAGCATTAAACCTAACCCTATCTCTTAACCCTAACGCTAGCCCTTACCCTAACGCCAAGATCTAACCCTAAATCTAACCTACCGCCTAATCCTAACTTTAAGCCCTAATGCTAACACTAACCCTGAACCCTAACCTACCCGTAACCCTTAACACTAACCCTATCCGTGAACCTTAACCCTGACCCTAACCATTACCCGCACCCAAACATTTAACCCTGACCCTAACCCTAATCCTTAATGCTAATCCTAACACTAAACCCTAACCCTAAGCCCAACACTTAACCCTAATCCTATCCCTTAACCCTAACCCTAACCCTAACCCTAATGCTAACCTCTAAACGTAACCCTAACCGTGACCAGTAAACCTAACCCTAACCTCTAACACAAACCATAGCACATAACTCTAACCCTAAAACTAACCCTATCCCTAACCCTAAACCCTAACTCTTAACCTTAACCCTAAGCGTTAACTCTCACGCTAACCTTTAATCCTAACCCTAATCCTAATCTTCAACCCTAAACCTAACACTTAACCCTAACCCTGTACCAAACCCTAACCCCTCATCTTAACCCTAACCGTAAACCTCAACCCTAAACCAAAGTGTAACCGTTAAACCTAAGAGTAACCTTTAACCCTAACCCTAATCCCTAACCCTAAGCCCTCACCCTAACACTAAACTTCATCCTTAACCCTAACCATAATCCTAACCCTAAATCTAATTCTCAGACTTCTTGCTTTCTTAGAGTTTAGAAAGCCTGCAATCCTCCCATGCCATGCGTGAAAGGAGGCTCTACCACTGTGTCCTGCATGAAACCCACGGGCCCATACCCAGAGTATGATAGAGTGGATTCCCGCGTAAAATCCCAGCCCCCTAAACTCCCCCCGCCCGCCTAATGCAGACAGGGCCCGTGCGCTAAGCATAAACAATACCTTTAACAGATAACCCTAACGCTGAACATAACACCCAACCCTGTTCCTATTTCTCCCCTTAACACGTAAACCTCACCGTGCGCCTAACTTTAACCTCTTATCCTAACGTTAATGCATAACCCATTTCCTGAGAACAACCCCTATCCCATAATTCTAACCCTATCTCCTAGTCATCATTGTGACACCTAATCCCTAACCCTAATTCTAAACCGCTAACCCTAACCGTAACCCTACCTACAACCCTAACACTGACAGTAACCCTTACTTCTAACCCCAACGCTATGCCTAACAAAAACCCTAACCCTTGACCCTAACCCTTCACCCTAATCCCTAAGCCTTACCCTAACCCTTAACCCTAATCCTAATCCTAACCATTAAACCTAACCCTAGCTCTTAAAGCTAACCCTAAACCTTACCCTCACGACTAGACCTAACCCTGACACTAACCTAACACCTAACCCTAACCAGAACCCCTAAAGCTAACCCTGAACCCTATCCCTAACCCTAGCAGTAAACTTTAACCCTAAACCTAAGCCCAACCCGTAACCCTAATCCTATCCTTTTACCCTAAAACTAACCCCTAAACCTAACCCCTATACCTCACTCTAACTCTAAACCCAATCCTAATTCTAACCATACCCCTTCATAAAACACTAACTCCTACCGCTAACCCTAACACTAACCAAAAACCCTAATCACTAATCCCTAACCCTAACGCTTAACCTTTACGCTAACCGTTAACCCTCACCCTAAATCTTAACACTGACCCTAACCTTAACCTAATCCTTAATGATAACCCTAACACTAAGCCCTAACACTAAGCCCAACACTTAACCCTAATCCTATCCCTTAACCCTAACCCTGAAACTAATGCTAACCGCTAAACGTAACCCTAACCGTGACCAGTAATCCTAACCCTAACCTCTAACAGAAAGCATAGCACATAACTCTAACCATAAAATTAACCCTAACACTAACCCTAAACCCTAACTCATAACCTTAACCCTAAGCGTTAACTCTCACGCTAACCATTAATCCTAACCCTAATCCTAGTCTTCAACCCTAAACCTAACACTTAACCCTAACCCTGTACCAAACCCTAACCCCTCATCTTAATCCTAACCGTAAACCTCAACCCTAAACCAAAGTGTAACCGTTAAACCTAAGAGTAACCTTTAACCCTAACCCTAATCCCTAACACTAAGGCCTCACCCTAACACTAAACTTCATCCTTAACCCTAACCATAATCCTAACCCTAAATCTCATTCTCAGACTTCTTGCTTTCTTAGAGTTTAGAAAGCCTGCAATCCTCCCATGCCATGCGTGAAAGGAGGCTCTACCACTGTGTCCTGCATGAAACCCATGGGCCCATACCCAGAGTATGATAGAGTGGGTTCCCGGGTACAATCCCTGCCCTCTAAACTCCCCCCGCCCGCCTAATGCAGACAGGGCCCGTGCGCTAAGCATAAACAATACCTTTAACAGATAACCCTAACCCTGAACATAACACCCAACCCTGTTCCTATTTCTCCCACTAACATGTAAACCTCACCGTGCGCCTAACTTTAACCTCTTATCCTAACGTTAATGCATAACCCATTTCCTGAGAACAACCCCTATCCCATAATTCTAACCCTATCTCCTAGTCATCACTGTGACACCTAATCCCTAACCCTAATTCTAAACCGCTAACCCTAACCGTAACCCTACCTACAACCCTAACACTGACAGTAACCCTTACTTCTAAACCCAACGCTATGCCTAACAAAAACCGTAACCCTTGACCCTAACCCTTCACCCTAACCCCTAAGCATTACCCTAACCCTTAACCCTAATCCTAATCCTAACCATTAAACCTAACACTAGCTCTTAAAGCTAACCCTAAACCTTACCCTCACGACTAGACCTAACCCTGACACTAACCTAACACCTAACCCTAACCAGTAACCCTAAAGCTAACCATGAACCCTATCCCTAACCCTAGCAGTAAACTTTCACCCTAAACCTAAGCCCAACCCGTAAGCCTAATCCTATCCTTTTACCCTAAAACTAACCCCTAAACCTAACCCCTATACCTCACCCTAACTCTAACCCCAATCCTAATTCTAACCATACCCCTTCATAAAACACTAACTCCTAACCGCTAACCCTAACACTAACCAAAAACCCTAATCACTAATCCCTAACCCTAACGCTTAACCTTTACCCTGACCGTTAACCCTCACCCTAAATCTTAACACTGACCCTAACCTTAACCTTTAACTCTAAGCCTAACCCTTAACCCTACAGTAAGGAACACCCTTAATGCTAATGGGATCCCTTATCCCTAACCCTAACACTACAGCTAAAAATAACCCTAACCTTTGATCCTTAAAACTAACCCCTAACACTTACTTTAACCACAAACCCTAACCCTAATCCTAAGCATTAAACCTAATCCTATCTCTTAACCCTAATGCTAGCCCTTACCCTAACGCCTAGATCTAACCCTAAATCTAACCTACCGCCGAATCTTAACCTTAAGCCCTAATGCTAACTCTAACCCTGAACCCTAAACCTCCCCGTAACCCTTAACACTAACCCTATCCGTGAGCCTTAACCCTGACCCTAACCATTTACCGGACCCAAACATTTAACTCTGACCCTGAACCTAATCCTTAATGCTAACCCTAACACTAAACCCTAACCCTAAGCCCAACACTTATCCCTAATCCTATCCCTTAACCCTAACCCTAACCCTAATGCTACCCCCTAAACATAACCCTAACCGTGACCAGTAAACCTAACCCTAACCTCTACAACAAACCATAGCACATAACTCTAACCCTAAAACTAACCCTAACCCTAACCCTAACCCTAAACCCAAACTCTTAACCTTAACCCTAAGCGTTAACTCTCACGCTAACCTTTAATCCTAACCCTAATCCTAATCTTCAACCCTAAACCTAACACTTAACCCTAACCCTGTACCAAACCCTAACCCCTCATCTTAACCCTAACCTTAAACCTCAACCCTAAACCAAAGTGTAACCGTTAAACCTAAGAGTAAACTTTAACCCTAACCCTAATCCCTAACCCTAAGCCCTCACCCTAACACTAAACTTCATCCTTAACCCTAACCATAATCCTAACCCTAAATCTAATTCTCAGACTTCTCGCTTCCTTAGGGTTTAGAAAGCCTGCAATCCTCCCATGCCATGCGTGAAAGGAGGCTCTACCACTGTGTCCTGCATGAAACCCACGGGCCCATACCCAGAGTATGATAGAGTGGGTTCCCGGGTACAATCCCAGCCCCCTAAACTCCCCCCGCCCGCCTAATGCAGACAGGGCCCGTGCGCTAAGCATAAACAATACCTTTAACAGATAACCCTAACCCTGAACATAACACCCAACCCTGTTCCTATTTCTCCCCTTAAGACGTAAACCTCACCGTGCCCCTAACTTTAACCTCTTATCCTAACGTTAATGCATAACCCATTTCCTGAGAACAACCCCTATCCCATAATTCTAACCCCATCTCCTAGTCATCACTGTGACACCTAGTCCCTAACCCTAATTCTAAACCGCTAACCCTAACCGTAACCCTACCTCCAACCCTAACACTGACAGTAACCCTTACTTCTAACCCCAACGCTATGCCTAACAAAAACCCTAATCCTTGAACCTAACCCTTCACCCTAACCCCTAAGCCTTACCCTAACCCTTAACCCTAATCCTAATCCTAACCATTAAACATAACCCTAGCTCTTAAAGCTAACCCTAAACCTTACCCTCACGAATAGACCTAACCCTGACACTAACCTAACACCTAACCCTAACCAGAGCCCCTAAAGCTAACCCTGAACCCTATACCTAACCCCAGCAGTAAACTTTAACCCTAAACTTAAGCCCAACCCGTAACCCTAATCCTATCCTTTTACCCTAAAACTAACCCCTAAGCCTAACCCCTATACCTCACTCTAACTCTAACCCTAATCCTAATTCTAACCATACCCCTTCATAAAACACTAACTCCTAACCGCTAAACCTAACACTAACCAAAAACCCTAATCACTAATCCCTAACCCTAACGCTTAACCTTTACCCTAACCGTTAACCCTAACCCTAAATCTTAACACTGACCTTAACCTTAACCTTTAACTCTAAGCCTAACCCTTAACCCTACAGTAAGGAAGACCCTTAATGCTAATGGGATCCCTTATCCCTAACCCTAACACTACAGCTAAAAATAACCCTAACCTTGGATCCTTAAACCTAACCCCTAACACTTACTTTAACCCCAAACCCTAACCCTAATCCTAAGCATTAAACCTAACCCTATCTCTTAACCCTAACGCTAGCCCTTCCCCTAACGCCTAGATCTAACCCTAAATCTAACCTACCGCCTAATCCTAACCTTAAGCCCTAATGCTAACACTAACCCTGAACCCTCAACCTACCCGTAACCCTTAACACTAACCCTATCCGTGAACCTTAACCCTGACCCTAACCATTACCCGCACCCAAGCATTTAACCCTGACCCTAACCCTAATCCTTAATGCTAACCTTAACACTAAACCCTAACCCTAAGCCCAACACTTAACCCTAATCCTATCCCTTAACCCTAACCCTAACCCTAATGCTACCCCCTAAACGTAACCCTAACCGTGACCAGTAAACCTAACCCTAACCTCTAACACAAACCATAACACATAACTCTAACCCTAAAACTAACCCTAACCCTAACCCTAACCCTAAACCCTAACTCTTAACCTTAACCCTAAGCGTTAACTCTCACGCTAACCTTTAATCCTAACCCTAATCCTAATCTTCAACCCTAAACCTAACACTTAACCCTAACCCTGTACCAAACCCTAACCCCTCATCTTAACCCTAACCGTAAACCTCAACCCTAAACCAAAGTGTAACCGTTAAACCTAAGAGTAACCTTTAACCCTAACCGTGATCCCTAACCCTAAGCCCTCACCCTAACACTAAACTTCATCCTTAACCCTAACCATAATCCTAACCCTAAATCTAATTCTCAGACTTCTTGCTTTCTTTTTTTTTTTTATTTTTTTTTTCAATTTAATTTTACAGAATCAAAGAGTCTAACAGTATATCTTGTTATATACAGTATGTCCTCATAATGTATACATTATTTCTTGCACAATAATATGAAATAATATGGGAAATATTCATGATAAATTATTAAGTGAACAGTGCAAGTTAAAAACAATAGTTTCATATTTTTTCCCCACCCCCCCTTTTCCGAGTCAGCACCTTCAAGTGTTACCACTCCCCAAACGGTGCGCAATGCACTCATTGTGTAGGCATACCCCCATCCCCTCCCCCACCCCCACCTCAGTCTGATGTCCAATTGGTGTCATTCCCAGATTTGTATTTAGGTGATGATCAGGGAAACCAATTTTCTGGTGAGTACATGTGATGCTTGTTTTTCCATTCTTGGGATACTTCACTTAATATAATGGGTTCCAACTCTCTCCAGGAGAACCATAGAGATGTCGTATCTTCATCATTCCTTATAGCTGAGTAATATTCCATGGTATACATATACCACAGTTTACTAATCCAATCATGTATTGATGGGCATTTGGGTTGTTTCCACATCTTTGCTATTGTGAATTGTGCTGCTATAAACATTTGGGTACACGTGCCTTTGTTACAGAATGACCTTTTTTCCTTTGGGTATATGCCCAATAATGGGATTGCTGGGTCAAATGGCAGGTCTACTTGAATCTGTTTAAGATACCTCCATAATGCTTTCCACAGGGGTTGCACTAGTTTGCAGTCCCACCAGCAGTGAATTAGTGTTCCTGTCTCTCCACACCCACGCCAACATGTGTTGTTTTGGGTTTTTTTGATAAAGGCCATTCTCACTGGGGTTAAGTGATATCTCATTGTGGTTTTGATTTGCATTTCCCTGATGATTAGAGATGTTGAACACTTTTTCATATGTTTGTTAGCCATTTTTATATCTTCTTTTGAAAAATTTCTATTCATGTCCTTTGCCCACTTTTTGATAGGGTTGCTTGATTTTTTCTTGCTGATTTTCCTGAGTTCTAAATAGATTCTTGTTATCAGTCCTTTATCTGATGTGTAGTATGCAAAAATTTTTTCCCATTCTGTAGGTGGTCTGTTTATTCTCTGGACTGTTTCTTTGGCTGTGCAGAAGCTTTTTAATTTAATCATGTCCCATTCATTTATTTTTGTTGCTGCTGTGATTGCCTTGGGGGTCTTCTTCATAAATTCTTTGCCTAGGCCAATGTCTGTAAGAGTCTTTCCTACATTTTCTTCTAGAATTCTGATTGTATCACGCCTAAGGTTTAAGTCTGTTATCCACCGTGATTTGATTTTTGTGAGAGGTGAAAGCTGTGGGTCCTGTTTCAGTCTTCTGCAAGTGGCTAACCAATTCTCCCAGCACCATTTGTTGAATAGGGATTCTTGTCCCCAGAGTATATTCTTTCCCGCTTTGTCAAAAATTAGGTGACTATATGAGGATGGTTCTATATTTGGATTTTCTGTTGTGTTCCACTGGTCTGTGTCCCTGCACTTGTGCCAATACCAGGCTGTTTTAAGAACCACGGCCTTGTAGTATAGTTTGAGGTCTGGCAAATTAATACCTCCCATTTTGTTTTTATTGCTTAAAATTGCTTTTGCTATACGGGGTCTTCTTTGATTCCATACAAAGTGTATAATTATTTTCTCTATGTCTGTAAAGAATGATGTTGGTAATTTAATAGGGATTGCATTGAATTTGTAGATCACTTTGGGTAGTATAGACATTTTAACAATGTTGATTCTTCCGATCCACGAGCATGGTATATTTTTCCATCTATTTGCAAGTTCTGCTATTTCTTTTCTCAGTGTTTCATAGTTTTCCTTATAGAGGTCCTTTACCTCTTTAGTTAGATATATACCTAGATATTTTATTTTCTTTGTTGCTATTTTGAAGGGTATTGAGTCTTTAATTTGGTTTTCCGATTGACTGTTATTGGCATATATAAATGCCTCTGATTTGTGTATATTAATTTTGTAGCCTGAGACTTTGCTGTATTCGTTAATCAATTCCAGGAGTCTCTTGGTTGAATCCTGGGGGTTTTCCAGATATAACATCATATCATCAGCAAAAAGTGAGAGTTTGATCTCTTCCTTCCCTATTTGGACTCCCTTGATCCTGCTCTCTTGCCTGATAGCTCTCGCAAGGACTTCCAATACTATGTTGAAAAGTAATGGAGACAATGGGCAGCCCTGTCTGGTTCCAGTTCTAAGTGGGAGTGCTTTCAGTTTTTTCCCATTCAGTATGATGTTGGCTGTGGGTTTGTCATATATGGCTTGTATCATTTTTAGGTAGGTTCCATCAATGCCTATTTTGTTAAGCGTTTTTATCATAAAAGGGTGTTGAATTTTGTCAAATGCTTTTTCTGCATCTAATGAGAGTATCATATGATTTTTGTTTTTGCTTCTATTTATGTGGTGAATTACATTGATAGATTTACGTATGTTGAACCACCCCTGCATCTCTGGGATGAAGCCCACTTGGTCGTGGTGGATTACTTTTTTGGTAAGTACTTGGATTCGATTTGCTAGTATTTTATTGAAAATTTTTGCATCTATATTCATGAGGGAAATTGGTCTGTAGTTCTCTATTTTTGTTGTGTCCTTTCCAGGTTTTGGTATTAATGTTATATTGGCTTGGTAGAACGTGTTGGGGAGAACTCCATCCTTCTCAATATTGGAGAATAGTTTATGTAGGATGGGCACCAGTTCTTCTTTGTATGTATGGTAAAATTCAGGTGTGAACCCATCTGGACCAGGGCTTTTCTTTTTGGGAAGGTTTTTTTATTGCTGTTTCGATTTCAGTTCTTGATATTGGTCTGTTCAGGTACTCTATTTCTTCCTGGTTGAGCCTGGGAAGACTATGTGTCTCTAAAAATTTGTCCATTTCCTCCACGTTCTCCAGTTTGTGTGCATAAAGATTTTTGTAGAATTCATAGATGATATCTTGTATCTCTGTAGCATCGGTTGTGATTTCTCCTTTCATGTTCCTAATGGAGGTTATTAGAGATTTTACTTTTGTGCTCTTGGTTAGTCTAGCCAGAGGTGTGTCTATTTTGTTTATCTTTTCAAAGAACCAACTTTTTGTTTTATTAATTTCCCTTATAGTTTCTTTGTTGTCCTTTTCATTTAGTTCTGATTTGATCTTAGTAATTTCTGGCCTTCTGCTGGGTTTGGGATCGTTCTGTTCTTCTTTCTCCAGCTCTTTGAGTCTATTCGTTAGGTTGTCTATTTGCATGTTTTCTGTCTTTTTGATATAGGCATTTATGGATATGAATTTTCCTCTCAGGACTGCTTTAGCTGCATCCCATAGATTTTGATAAGTTGTATCTCTATTGTCATTTAATTCAAAGAAATTTTTGATTTCCATCTTGATTTCTTCTTTTATAGAATAATTATTCAGGAGAAGGTTATTTAGCTTCCATGACTTTGAGTAAGAGTGAGGGTTTCTGTTTGTGATCATTGTTACTTTTATTCCGCTGTGATCTGAGAAGATGCATGGTATAATTTCTATTTTTTTGAATTTTTGAAGACATGATTTATGTCCTAGGACATGGTCAATCTTAGAGAATGTCCTGTGAGCTGATGAGAAGAATGTATATTCTGTGGACTTTGGGTAGAATGTCCTATAGATGTCAGCCATGCCCATTTGTTCTAGCATTCTATTTAGGTCCATTATGTCTTTGTTTATTTTCTGTTTAGAGGATCTGTCCTGTACTGTCAGTGGGGTGTTAAAGTCTCCAGCTATTACAGTATTATTATCTATCATCTGGTTCAGATCTAGTAGGGTTTGCTTTATGAATCTAGGTGCACCTAGGTTGGGTGCATATATATTGAGTATAGTCATGGCTTCTTGTTGAATTGTGCCCTTGACCAGTATGTAGTAGCCATTTTTGTCTTTAATTATTTTTGTTGGTTTGAAAGCTAAGTTATTGGAAATTAAGATTGCCACACCAGCTTTCTTTTCGTTACCGTTTGCATGAAATACCGATTTCCATCCTTTTACTTTCAGTCTAAATGCATCTTTGCTCTTTAGGTGGGTTTCTTGGAGACAGCAGATACTTGGCTTGTGCTTTTTTATCCATTGGGACAGTCTATGTCTCTTGAGCGGGGAATTCAAGCCATTCACATTTATTGAGAAAACTGATAAGTGAGACGGTTTTTTGTTCAGCTTGTTGGGTAGAACTTCATTGCGATGTTTTCTCTCCTGAGCCATTGTGGTATCTGGAATTTGATCTTTAGCTCTTGAGTAGTTTTACATTCGTGGATCTTTCTTGTGCTGATCCGTGTGTAACTCTCTTTTGAGTACTTCTTGCAGGGCTGGTCTTGTCTTGGTGAATTCCTTCAACCTTTGTTTATCTGAGAATGTCTTGTTTTCTCCTTCGTATAGAAAACTTAGCTTAGCTGGGTACAAGATTCTAGGCTGGGCATTATTCTGTTTCAGAAGCGTGAAAATGGGGCCCCAACCTCTTCTTGCTTGTAAGGTTTCAGCTGAGAAATCTGGCGTAATTCTGATGGGTTTTCCTTTGTAAGTTACCTGTTTCTTTCTCCTTACAGCTCGGAGAAGGGACTCTTTAGTGGATATTTTGGTCAGCCTGATGACTACGTGGCGTGGTGTTTTCCTATTTGCTATGAATCTCCCAGGGGTCCTTTGAGCTTCTTGAATCTGTATGTCTAGAGTATTGGCAAGGCCTGGAAAATTTTCCTCGATTATGTCTTCAAATAGCTTGTCCAACCCTTGCTTATTATCTTCTTCGCCCTCAGGAATGCCAATAACTCTCAAGTTAGGTTTCTTCACATAATCCCACATTTCTTGAAGACTCAGATCATTTCTCTTACTTTTTTGATCTATCTCTGTGACTGACTTATTTAGTTGGAAGGAGTTGTCTTCAATTTCTGAGATTCTTTCCTCTGTTTGATCTACCCTGCTTTTGAGACTTTCCACAGTGTTTTGTAGCTCTCTGAGTGAATTCTTCATTTCTAGGAGTTCAGTTTGGTTTTTCTTCAATATTTCAATTTCTTTAGTGAATTTTTCCTCCAAATCCTGTATTTTTTTTGCATTTTCCTTGTGTTGTCTGTCCATTGATTCTTGTATATTATTCAGCTTGTTTATGATCCATAATTGGAATTCTTCCTGTGACATGTTGGTGTTTTGAGTCTGGTTTGTGTCAAATGGTTGAGAGCCGGTATTTCTCTTTGGGGGTGAGCTTTCTGTTTGATTCTTTGTGCTTCCTGTGTTTTTTCGCTGGGCCCTTCCCATCTAGATTGATCGTTGGATCTTTACTTATAGATTTAGTCTGGTTAACAGCACTCTCTGTGCTCTATTCTTAGGCTGTGGAGCAGTCTAGGTATATTGCTTCCTTTGGCAAGAGGGGAAGACTGTTGTGAATTGTTTAGAAATTTTTCTATTTCAGTTGGGGGACTGCTTCTGATGGGTCCATTCCTAGAGGATTGGAGTGATCCAAGACTGCTTTGGTGAGTTAGGACACTGTGTTGTAGTCTTTCAGAGGGCAGGTAGGGTCCACACTAGTAGTGGACCAAAATTCTCTTTGTTTGTTTGTTTCCCTTTGGTTCTTCCTCTATAGGGGTGGTTTCTGTCTCTATCTGCAGGAAAGATACTAGCTGTGGGGAGTGGATGGTGCCCTCGCTCGCTCAGCGCCCCATTTGCCGCAACTCCCACAGGCAAAAGTCTGCCTTGGCCCAATGTCCCCAGGGACCAGGCTCCACACTCTCACTTCTGGAGAAGTAGTCAATGTTTAGACGTGGGTGGGGACCCTATATAAGGTCTGTGGACCAGGGGAGGGGGCCGTCCAGGGAGCCTCTTGGCACCCTATTGCTCCGCAGTGACTTGGCTGTGGGCCCCAAGATGGCTATTGCGCGCCCGCAGATCGCCGGCGTTGGGAGTGACTACTCAGGTTCCGGTATGTACCAGAGCCAGGGGCCTGGCCCGTTCCCAAGCTCACCGTGGGTTCCCAGTTAGAAGGCAAAAAGAGAGAAGAAATAAGGAAAAAGAAAAAAGAAAAGAAAAGAAAAAAAGAAAAAAAGAAAAAAAAAAGGGAAGTGAAAAGAAAGAACAGAAGGAGAAGAAAAAGAAAGAGAAAAGAAAAGGAGAAGAGAAGAGGGAAAAAAAGGAAAGAGAAAAGAAAAAACAAAACAACAACAACAACAAAAAAAAAACAAAAGAAGCAAAATAAAACAAAACAAAACAAAGGAAAAACAAAAACCAAACTAACAAATAACACAAAGAGACCTAACCCAGAAACAGCGAAAACACAAACACAAAAGAACAAAAACAGAGCTACACAGCACTACAGCGCATCACTAAACGAAGGGATACACAATTCTGAAGTATATAGTTCAGCGGCTCAATGATTGTGTTTTTGCGCCTTAGCGCAGCTCCGCCCCTTCACGCCCGCTCCGTTGATTCCGGAGCGGCAACTCAATGTTTATTTTACGTCTTAGCGCAGCTCCGCCCCTTCACGCCGAGTGCGGCCGGCGGAGATGGCGCGGGCCCAGAGACCAGCGGGGGGCGCCGGGGAGAGAGAGCCGCTGGGCACCTTATGGCTCCCGAGCGGTTCCGCCTTTGCTTTCAAGATGGCGCCCGCAGCGCTCCGGGGTCGGAGGGGGACCGGCTCCCCGGCAGGCAGAGACCAGGGACCGCCGCTGCCGGGGTGTTTGGCGGGCAAAGCCGCCGGGGGCCACCGGCTGAAGAAACACCGACAAAAGTAGCGCAGAGGTACAGCGCAATTCGCTGATCGGGGATTGTTCGTGCCCCTCCCCCCGGCACAGGTCCGTCCCTTCTCGCCAAGGACTGTCTCAGCCGAGACTTCCCAGGTTCCAAGCTATTCTCCCGAAAAAGCCTCCTGTCTGCAATGCCCTACGTCTCGCTCGGTGATTCTGCTCTGGCTTGCGAGGGGGTCTCCAAGCAATTGGGGGTGGAGGTCAGTGAGGAGCGCAAGCCGCTTTTCCTAAAGACTGCCCCTGCCCCACCTGGGGGCGGGCGCAGCCGCCTGCGCTCCGCTGGCTACTGTCTGTTCCGCGCCTTCCGCAGAGTTCCGCGATCTTAATTTCTGTTCACCTCAGACCTCACTTGCTCTGTTTGTCCCACGCTGATTCTCCGTGGATTCACACCGCTGTTCCTGTGTGGGAGCGGTCCTCTAGCGTTGTGGCAGGTCCGGATCCACGGTTCCTCGCCGGGGCGCAGATCCGAGCAGTCACCGCCACTCCGCCAACTTCGCTTGCTTTCTTAGAGTTTAGAAAGCCTGCAATCCTCCCATGCCATGCATGAAAGGAGGCTCTACCACTGTGTCCTGCATGAAACCCATGGGCCCATACCCAGAGAATGATAGAGTGGGTTCCCGGGTAAAATCCCAGCCCCCTAAACTCCCCCCGCTCGCCTAATGCAGACAGGGCCCGTGCGCTAAGCATAAACAATACCTTTAACAGATAAGCCTAACCCTGAACACAACACCCAACCCTGTTCCTATTTCTCCCCTTAACACGTAAACCTCACCGTGCGCCTAACTTTAACCTCTTATCCTAACGTTAATGCATAACCCATTTCCTGAGAACAACCCCTATCCCATAATTCTAACCCTATCTCCTAGTCATCACTGTGACACCTAATTCTAAACTGCTAACCCTAACCGTAACCCTACCTACAACCCTAACACTGACAGTAACCCTTACTTCTAACCCCAACGCTATGCCTAACAAAAACCCAACCCTTGACCCTAACCCTTCACCCTAAACCCTAAGCCTTACCCTAACCCTTAACCCTAATCCTAATCCTAACCATTAAACCTAACCCTAGCTCTTAAAGCTAACCCTAAACCTTACCCTCACGACTAGACCTAACCCTGACACTAACCTAACATCTAACCCTAACCAGAACCCCTAAAGCTAACCCTGAACCCTATCCCTAACCCTAGCCGTAAACTTTAACCCTAAACGTAAGCCCAACCCGTAACCCTAATCCTATCCTTTTACCCTAAAACTAACCCCTAAACCTAACCCCTATACCTCACCCTAACTCTAACCCCAATCCTAATTCTAACCATACCCCTTCATAAAACACTAACTCCTAACTGCTAACTCTAACACTAACCAAAAACCCTAATCACTAATCCCTAACCCTAACGCTTAACCTTTACCCTAACCGTTAACCCTCACCCTAATTCTTAACACCGACCCTAACCTTAACCTTTAACTCTAAGCCTAACCCTTAACCCTACAGTAAGGAAGACCCTTAATGCTAATGGGATCCCTTATCCCTAACCCTAACACTACAGCTAAAAATAACCCTAACCTTGGATCCTTAAACCTAACCCCTAACACTTACTTTAACCCCAAACCCTAACCCTAATCCTAAGCATTAAACCTAACCCTATCTCTTAACCCTAACGCTAGCCCTTACCCTAACGCCAAGATCTAACCCTAAATCTAACCTACCGCCTAATCCTAACTTTAAGCCCTAATGCTAACACTAACCCTGAACCCTAACCTACCCGTAACCCTTAACACTAACCCTATCCGTGAACCTTAACCCTGACCCTAACCATTACCCGCACCCAAACATTTAACCCTGACCCTAACCCTAATCCTTAATGCTAATCCTAACACTAAACCCTAACCCTAAGCCCAACACTTAACCCTAATCCTATCCCTTAACCCTAACCCTAACCCTAACCCTAATGCTAACCTCTAAACGTAACCCTAACCGTGACCAGTAAACCTAACCCTAACCTCTAACACAAACCATAGCACATAACTCTAACCCTAAAACTAACCCTATCCCTAACCCTAAACCCTAACTCTTAACCTTAACCCTAAGCGTTAACTCTCACGCTAACCTTTAATCCTAACCCTAATCCTAATCTTCAACCCTAAACCTAACACTTAACCCTAACCCTGTACCAAACCCTAACCCCTCATCTTAACCCTAACCGTAAACCTCAACCCTAAACCAAAGTGTAACCGTTAAACCTAAGAGTAACCTTTAACCCTAACCCTAATCCCTAACCCTAAGCCCTCACCCTAACACTAAACTTCATCCTTAACCCTAACCATAATCCTAACCCTAAATCTAATTCTCAGACTTCTTGCTTTCTTAGAGTTTAGAAAGCCTGCAATCCTCCCATGCCATGCGTGAAAGGAGGCTCTACCACTGTGTCCTGCATGAAACCCACGGGCCCATACCCAGAGTATGATAGAGTGGATTCCCGCGTAAAATCCCAGCCCCCTAAACTCCCCCCGCCCGCCTAATGCAGACAGGGCCCGTGCGCTAAGCATAAACAATACCTTTAACAGATAACCCTAACGCTGAACATAACACCCAACCCTGTTCCTATTTCTCCCCTTAACACGTAAACCTCACCGTGCGCCTAACTTTAACCTCTTATCCTAACGTTAATGCATAACCCATTTCCTGAGAACAACCCCTATCCCATAATTCTAACCCTATCTCCTAGTCATCATTGTGACACCTAATCCCTAACCCTAATTCTAAACCGCTAACCCTAACCGTAACCCTACCTACAACCCTAACACTGACAGTAACCCTTACTTCTAACCCCAACGCTATGCCTAACAAAAACCCTAACCCTTGACCCTAACCCTTCACCCTAATCCCTAAGCCTTACCCTAACCCTTAACCCTAATCCTAATCCTAACCATTAAACCTAACCCTAGCTCTTAAAGCTAACCCTAAACCTTACCCTCACGACTAGACCTAACCCTGACACTAACCTAACACCTAACCCTAACCAGAACCCCTAAAGCTAACCCTGAACCCTATCCCTAACCCTAGCAGTAAACTTTAACCCTAAACCTAAGCCCAACCCGTAACCCTAATCCTATCCTTTTACCCTAAAACTAACCCCTAAACCTAACCCCTATACCTCACCCTAACTCTAACCCCAATCCTAATTCTAACCATACCCCTTCATAAAACACTAATTCCTAACCGCTAACCCTAACACTAACCAAAAACCCTAATCACTAATCCCTAACCCTAACGCTTAACCTTTACCCTAACCGTTAACCCTCACCCTAAATCTTAACACTGACCCTAACTTTAACCTTTAACTCTAAGCCTAACCCTTAACCCTACAGGAAGGAAGACCCTTAATGCTAATGGGATCCCTTATCCCTAACCCTAACACTACAGCTAAAAATAACCCTAACCTTGGATCCTTAAACCTAACCCCTAACACTTACTTTAACCCCAAACCCTAACCCTAATCCTAAGCATTAAACCTAGCCCTATCTCTTAAACCTAACGCTAGCCCTTACCCTAACGCCTAGATCTAACCCTAAATCTAACCTACCGCCTAATCCTAACCTTAAGCCCTAATGCTAACACTAACCCTGAACCCAAAACCTACCCGTAACCCTTAACACTAACCCTATCCGTGAACCTAAACCCTGACCCTAACCATTACCTGCTCCCAAGCATTTAACCCTAACCCTAACCCTAATCCTTAATGCTAACCCTAACACTAAACCCTAACCCTAAGCCCAACACTTATCCCTAATCCTATCCCTTAACCCTAACCCTAACCCTAATGCTACCCCCTAAACGTAACCCTAACCGTGACCAGTAAAGCTAACCCTAACCTCTACAACAAACCATAGCACATAACTCTAACCCTAAAACTAACCCTAACCCTAACCCTAACTCTAAACCCTAACTCTTAACCTTAACACTAAGCGTTAACTCTCACGCTAACCTTTAATCCTAACCCTAATCCTAATCTTCAACCCTAAACCTAACACTTAACCCTAACCCTGTACCAAACCCTAACCCCTCACCTTAACCCTAACCCTCAACCCTAAACCAAAGTGTAACCGTTAAACCTAAGAGTAACCTTTAACCCTAACCCTAATCCCTAACCCTAAGCTCTCACCCTAACACTAAACTTCATCCTTAACCCTAACCAGAATCCTAACCCTAAATCTAATTCTCAGACTTCTTGCTTTCTTAGAGTTTAGAAAGCCTGCAATCCTCCCATGCCATGCGTGAAAGGAGGCTCTACCACTGTGTCCTGCATGAAACCCACGGGCCCATACCCAGAGTATGATAGAGTGGGTTCCCGGGTACAATCCCAGCCCCCTAAACTCCCCCCGCCCGCCTAATGCAGACAGGGCCCGTGCGCTAAGCATAAACAATACCTTTAACAGATAACCCTAACCCTGAACATAACACCCAACCCTGTTCCTATTTCTCCCCTTAACACGTAAACCTCACCGTGCGCCTAACTTTAACCTCTTATCCTAACGTTAATGCATAACCCATTTCCTGAGAACAACCCCTATCCCATAATTCTAACCCTATCTCCTAGTCATCACTGTGACACCTAATCCCTAACCCTAATTCTAAACCGCTAACCCTAACCGTAACCCTACCTACAACCCTAACACTGACAGTAACCCTTACTTCTAACCCCAACGCTATGCCTAACAAAAACCCTAACCCTTCACCCTAACCCGTCACCCTAACCCCTAAGCCTTACCCTAACCCTTAACCCTAATCCTAATCCTAACCATTAAAGCTAACCCTAGCTCTTAAAGCTAACCCTAAACCTTGCCCTCACGACTAGACCTAACCCTGACACTAACCTAACACCTAACCCTAACCAGAACCCCTAAAACTAACCCTGAACCCTATCCCTACCCCTAGCAGTAAACTTTAACCCTAAACCTAAGCCCAACCCGTAACCCTAATCCTATCCTTTTACCCTAAAACTAACCCCTAAACCTAACCCCTATACCTCACCCTAACTCTAACCCCAATCCTAATTCTAACCATACCCCTTCATAAAACACTAACTCCTAACCGCTAACCCTAACACTAACCAAAATCTCTAATCACTAATCCCTAACCCTAACGCTTAACCTTTACCCTAACCGTTAACCCTCACCCTAAATCTTAACACTGACCCTAACTTTAACCTTTAACTCTAAGCCTAACCCTTAACCCTACAGGAAGGAAGACCCTTAATGCTAATGGGATCCCTTATCCCTAACCCTAACACTACAGCTAAAAATAACCCTAACCTTGGATCCTTAAACCTAACCCCTAACACTTACTTTAACCCCAAACCCTAACCCTAATCCTAAGCAATAAACCTAACCCTATCTCTTAACCCTAACGCTAGCCCTTACCCTAACACCTAGATCTAACCTTAAATCTAACCTACCGCCTAATCCTAATCTTAAGCCCTAATGCTAACACTAACCCTGAACCCTAAACCTACCCGTAACCCTTAACACTAACCCTATCCGTGAGCCTTAACCCTGACCCTAACCGTTACACGCACCCAAGCATTTAACCCTGACACTAACCCTAATCCTTAATGCTAACCCTAACACTAAACCCTAACCCTAAGCCCAACACTTATCCCTAATCCTATCCCTTAACCCTAACCCTAACCCTAATGCTACCCCCTAAACGTAACCCTAACCGTGACCAGTAAACCTAACCCTAACCTCTAACACAAACCATAGCACATAACTCTAACCCTAAAACTAACCCTAACCCTAACCCTAACCCTAAACCATAACTCTTAACCTTAACCCTAAGCGTTAACTCTCACGCTAACCTTTAATCCTAACCCTAATCCTAATCTTCAACCCTAAACCTAACACTTAACCCTAACCCTGTACCAAACCCTAACCGCTCATCTTAACCCTAAGCGTAAACCTCAACCCTAAACCAAAGTGTAACCGTTAAACCTAAGAGTAACCTTTAACCCTAACCCTAATCCCTAACCCTAAGCCCTCACCCTAACACTAAACTTCATCCTTAACCCTAACCAGAATCCTAACCCTAAATCTAATTCTCAGACTTCTTGCTTTCTTAGAGTTTAGAAAGCCTGCAATCCTCCCATGCCATGCGTGAAAGGAGGCTCTACCACTGTGTCTTGCATGAAACCCACGGGCCCATACCCAGAGTATGATAGAGTGGGTTCCCGGGTACAATCCCAGCCCCCTAAACTCCCCCCGCCCGCCTAATGCAGACAGGGCCCGTGCGCTAAGCATAAACAATACCTTTAACAGATAAACCTAACCCTGAACATAACACCCAACCCTGTTCCTATTTCTCCCCTTAACACGTAAACCTCACCGTGCGCCTAACTTTAACCTCTTATCCTAACGTTAATGCATAACCCATTTCCTGAGAACAACCCCTATCCCATAATTCTAACCCTATCTCCTAGTCATCACTGTGACACCTAATCCCTAACCCTAATTCTAAACCGCTAACCCTAACCGTAACCCTACCTACAACCCTAACACTGACAGTAACCCTTACATCTAACCCCAACGCTATGCCTAACAAAAACCCTAACCCTTGACCCTAACCCTTCACCCTAACCCCTAAGCCTTACCCTAACCTTTAATCCTAATCCTAATCCTAACCATTAAACCTAACCCTAGCTCTTAAAGCTAACCCTAAACCTTACCCTCACGACTAGACCTAACCCTGACACTAACCTAACACCTAACCCTAACCAGAACCCCTAAAGCTAACCCTGAACCCTATCCCTAACCCTAGCAGTAAATTTTAACCCTAAACCTAAGCCCACCCGTAACACTAATCCTATCCTTTTACCCTAAAACTAACCCCTAAACCTAACCCCTATACCTCACCCTAACTCTAACCCCAATCCTAATTCTAACCATACCCCTTCATAAAACACTAACTCCTAACCGCTAACCCTAACACTAACCAAAAACCCTAATCACTAATCCCTAACCCTAACGCTTAACCTTTACCCTAACCGTTATCCCTCACCCTAAGTTTTAACAGTGACCCTAACCTTAACTTTAACTCTAAGCCTAACCCTTAACCCTACAGTAAGGAAGACCTTTAATGCTAATGGGATCCCTTATCCCTAACCCTAACACTACAGCTAAAAATAACCCTAACCTTGGATCCTTAAACCTAACCCCTAACACTTACTTTAACCCCAAACCCTAACCCTAATCCTAAGCATTAAACCTAACCCTATCTCTTAACCCTAACGCTAGCCCTTACCCTAACGCCTAGATCTAACCCTAAATCTAACCTACCGCCTAATCCTAACCTTAAGCCCTAATGCTAACACTAACCCTGAACCCTAAACCTACCCGTAACCCTTAACACTAACCCTATCCGTGAACCTAAACCCTGACCCTAACCATTACCCGCACCCAAGCATTTAACCCTAACCCTAACCCTAATCCTTAATGCTAACCTTAACACTAAACCCTAACCCTAAGCCCAACACTTAACCCTAATCCTATCCCTTAACCCTAACCCTAACCCTAATGCTAACCCCTAAACGTAACCCTAACCGTGACCAGTAAACCTAACCCTAACCTCTAACACAAACCATAGCACATAACTCTAACCCTAAAACTAACCCTAACCCTAACCCTAACCCTAAACCCTAACTCTTAACCTTAACCCTAAGCGTTAACTCTCACGCTAACCTTTAATCCTAACCCTAATCCTAATCTTCAACCCTAAACCTAACACTTAACCCTAACCCTGTACCAAACCCTAACCCCTCATCTTAACCCTAAGCGTAAACCTCAACCCTAAACCAAAGTGTAACCGTTAAACCTAAGAGTAACCTTTAACCCTAACCCTAATCCCTAACCCTAAGCCCTCACCCTAACACTAAACTTCATCCTTAACCCTAACCAGAATCCTAACCCTAAATCTAATTCTCAGACTTCTTGCTTTCTTAGAGTTTAGAAAGCCTGCAATCCTCCCATGCCATGCGTGAAAGGAGGCTCTACCACTGTGTCCTGCATGAAACCCACGGGCCCATACCCAGAGTATGATAGAGTGGGTTCCCGGGTACAATCCCAGCCCCCTAAACTCCCCCCGCCCGCCTAATGCAGACAGGGCCCGTGCGCTAAGCATAAACAATACCTTTAACAGATAACCCTAACCCTGAACATAACACCCAACCCTGTTCCTATTTCTCCCCTTAACACGTAAACCTCACCGTGCGCCTAACATTAACCTCTTATCCTAACGTTAATGCATAACCCATTTCCTGAGAACAACCCCTATCCCATAATTCTAACCCTATCTCCTAGTCATCACTGTGACACCTAATCCCTAACCCTAATTCTAAACCGCTAACCCTAACCGTAACCCTACCTACAACCCTAACACTGACAGTAACCCTTACATCTAACCCCAACGCTATGCCTAACAAAAACCCTAACCCTTGACCCTAACCCTTCACCCTAACCCCTAAGCCTTACCCTAACCTTTAATCCTAATCCTAATCCTAACCATTAAACCTAACCCTAGCTCTTAAAGCTAACCCTAAACCTTACCCTCACGACTAGACCTAACCCTGACACTAACCTAACACCTAACCCTAACCAGAACCCCTAAAGCTAACCCTGAACCCTATCCCTAACCCTAGCAGTAAATTTTAACCCTAAACCTAAGCCCACCCGTAACACTAATCCTATCCTTTTACCCTAAAACTAACCCCTAAACCTAACCCCTATACCTCACCCTAACTCTAACCCCAATCCTAATTCTAACCATACCCCTTCATAAAACACTAACTCCTAACCGCTAACCCTAACACTAACCAAAAACCCTAATCACTAATCCCTAACCCTAACGCTTAACCTTTACCCTAACCGTTATCCCTCACCCTAAGTTTTAACAGTGACCCTAACCTTAACTTTAACTCTAAGCCTAACCCTTAACCCTACAGTAAGGAAGACCTTTAATGCTAATGGGATCCCTTATCCCTAACCCTAACACTACAGCTAAAAATAACCCTAACCTTGGATCCTTAAACCTAACCCCTAACACTTACTTTAACCCCAAACCCTAACCCTAATCCTAAGCATTAAACCTAACCCTATCTCTTAACCCTAACGCTAGCCCTTACCCTAACGCCTAGATCTAACCCTAAATCTAACCTACCGCCTAATCCTAACCTTAAGCCCTAATGCTAACACTAACCCTGAACCCTAAACCTACCCGTAACCCTTAACACTAACCCTATCCGTGAACCTAAACCCTGACCCTAACCATTACCCGCACCCAAGCATTTAACCCTAACCCTAACCCTAATCCTTAATGCTAACCTTAACACTAAACCCTAACCCTAAGCCCAACACTTAACCCTAATCCTATCCCTTAACCCTAACCCTAACCCTAATGCTAACCCCTAAACGTAACCCTAACCGTGACCAGTAAACCTAACCCTAACCTCTAACACAAACCATAGCACATAACTCTAACCCTAAAACTAACCCTAACCCTAACCCTAACCCTAAACCCTAACTCTTAACCTTAACCCTAAGCGTTAACTCTCACGCTAACCTTTAATCCTAACCCTAATCCTAATCTTCAACCCTAAACCTAACACTTAACCCTAACCCTGTACCAAACCCTAACCCCTCATCTTAACCCTAAGCGTAAACCTCAACCCTAAACCAAAGTGTAACCGTTAAACCTAAGAGTAACCTTTAACCCTAACCCTAATCCCTAACCCTAAGCCCTCACCCTAACACTAAACTTCATCCTTAACCCTAACCAGAATCCTAACCCTAAATCTAATTCTCAGACTTCTTGCTTTCTTAGAGTTTAGAAAGCCTGCAATCCTCCCATGCCATGCGTGAAAGGAGGCTCTACCACTGTGTCCTGCATGAAACCCACGGGCCCATACCCAGAGTATGATAGAGTGGGTTCCCGGGTACAATCCCAGCCCCCTAAACTCCCCCCGCCCGCCTAATGCAGACAGGGCCCGTGCGCTAAGCATAAACAATACCTTTAACAGATAACCCTAACCCTGAACATAACACCCAACCCTGTTCCTATTTCTCCCCTTAACACGTAAACCTCACCGTGCGCCTAACATTAACCTCTTATCCTAACGTTAATGCATAACCCATTTCCTGAGAACAACCCCTATCCCATAATTCTAACCCTATCTCCTAGTCATCACTGTGACACCTAATCCCTAACCCTAATTCTAAACCGCTAACCCTAACCGTAACCCTACCTACAACCCTAACACTGACAGTAACCCTTACATCTAACCCCAACGCTATGCCTAACAAAAACCCTAACCCTTGACCCTAACCCTTCACCCTAACCCCTAAGCCTTACCCTAACCTTTAATCCTAATCCTAATCCTAACCATTAAACCTAACCCTAGCTCTTAAAGCTAACCCTAAACCTTACCCTCACGACTAGACCTAACCCTGACACTAACCTAACACCTAACCCTAACCAGAACCCCTAAAGCTAACCCTGAACCCTATCCCTAACCCTAGCAGTAAATTTTAACCCTAAACCTAAGCCCACCCGTAACACTAATCCTATCCTTTTACCCTAAAACTAACCCCTAAACCTAACCCCTATACCTCACCCTAACTCTAACCCCAATCCTAATTCTAACCATACCCCTTCATAAAACACTAACTCCTAACCGCTAACCCTAACACTAACCAAAAACCCTAATCACTAATCCCTAACCCTAACGCTTAACCTTTACCCTAACCGTTATCCCTCACCCTAAGTTTTAACAGTGACCCTAACCTTAACTTTAACTCTAAGCCTAACCCTTAACCCTACAGTAAGGAAGACCTTTAATGCTAATGGGATCCCTTATCCCTAACCCTAACACTACAGCTAAAAATAACCCTAACCTTGGATCCTTAAACCTAACCCCTAACACTTACTTTAACCCCAAACCCTAACCCTAATCCTAAGCATTAAACCTAACCCTATCTCTTAACCCTAACGCTAGCCCTTACCCTAACGCCTAGATCTAACCCTAAATCTAACCTACCGCCTAATCCTAACCTTAAGCCCTAATGCTAACACTAACCCTGAACCCTAAACCTACCCGTAACCCTTAACACTAACCCTATCCGTGAACCTAAACCCTGACCCTAACCATTACCCGCACCCAAGCATTTAACCCTAACCCTAACCCTAATCCTTAATGCTAACCTTAACACTAAACCCTAACCCTAAGCCCAACACTTAACCCTAATCCTATCCCTTAACCCTAACCCTAACCCTAATGCTAACCCCTAAACGTAACCCTAACCGTGACCAGTAAACCTAACCCTAACCTCTAACACAAACCATAGCACATAACTCTAACCCTAAAACTAACCCTAACCCTAACCCTAACCCCTAACTCTTAACCTTAACCCTAAGCGTTAACTCTCACGCTAACCTTTAATCCTAACCCTAATCCTAATCTTCAACCCTAAACCTAACACTTAACCCTAACCCTGTACCAAACCCTAACCCCTCATCTTAACCCTAAGCGTAAACCTCAACCCTAAACCAAAGTGTAACCGTTAAACCTAAGAGTAACCTTTAACCCTAACCCTAATCCCTAACCCTAAGCCCTCACCCTAACACTAAACTTCATCCTTAACCCTAACCAGAATCCTAACCCTAAATCTAATTCTCAGACTTCTTGCTTTCTTAGAGTTTAGAAAGCCTGCAATCCTCCCATGCCATGCGTGAAAGGAGGCTCTACCACTGTGTCCTGCATGAAACCCACGGGCCCATACCCAGAGAATGATAGAGTGGGTTCCCGGGTACAATCCCAGCCCCCTAAACTCCCCCCGCCCGCCTAATGCAGACAGGGCCCGTGCGCTAAGCATAAACAATACCTTTAACAGATAACCCTAACCCTGAACATAACACCCAACCCTGTTCCTATTTCTCCCCTTAACACGTAAACCTCACCGTGCGCCTAACTTTAACCTCTTATCCTAACGTTAATGCATAACCCATTTCCTGAGAACAACCCCTATCCCATAATTCTAACCCTATCTCCTAGTCATCACTGTGACACCTAATCCCTAACCCTAATTCTAAACCGCTAACCCTAACTGTAACCCTACCTACAACCCTAACACTGACAGTAACCCTTACTTCTAACCCCAAGGCTATGCCTAGCAAAAACCCTAACCCTTGATCCTAACCCTTCACCAAACCCCTAAGCCTTACCCTAACCCTTAACCCTAATCCTAATCCTAACCATTAAACCTAACCCTAGCTCTTAAAGCTAACCCTAAACCTTACCCTCACGACTAGACCTAACCCTGACACTAACCTAACACCTAACCCTAACCAGAACCCCTAAAGCTAACCCTGAACCCTATCCCTAACCCCAGCAGTAAACTTTAACGCTAAACCTAAGCCCAACCCGTAACCCTAATCCTATCCTTTTACCCTAAAACTAACCCCTAAACCTAACCCCTACACCTCACCCTAACTCTAACCCCAATCCTAATTCTAACCATACCCCTTCATAAAACACTAACTCCTAACCGCTAACCCTAACACTAACCAAAAACCCTAATCACTAATCCCTAACCCTAACGCTTAAATTTACACTAACTGTTAACCCTCACCCTAAATCTTAACACTAACCCTAACCTTAACCATTAACTCTAAGCCTAACCCTTAACCCTACTGTAAGGAAGACCCTTAATGCTAATGGGATCCCTTATCCCTAACCCTAACACTACAGCTAAAAATAACCCTAACCTTGGATCCTTAAACCTAACCCCTAAAACTTACTTTAACCCCAAACCCTAACCCTAATCCTAAGCATTAAACCTAACCCTATCTCTTAAGCCTAACGCTAGCCCTTACCCTAACGCCTAGATCTAACCCTAAATCTAACCTACTGCCTAATCCTAACCTTAAGCCCTAATGGAACACTAACCCTGAACCCTAAACCTACCCGTAACCCTTAACACTAACCCTATCCGTGAACCTTCACCCTAACCCTAACCATTACCCGCACCCAAGCATTTAACCCTGACCCTAACCCTAATCCTTAATGCTAACCCTAACACTAAACCCTAACCCTAAGCCCAACACTTAACCCTAAACCTATCCGTTAACCCTAACCCTAACCCTAACCCTAATGCTACCCCCTAAACGTAACCCTAACCGTGACCAGTAAACCTAACCCTAACCTCTAACACAAACCATAGCACATAACTCTAACCCTAAAACTAACCCTAACCCTAACCCTAAACCCTAACTCTTAACCTTAACACTAAGCGTTAACTCTCACGCTAACCTTTAATCCTAAACCTAATCCTAATCTTCAACCCTAAACAGAACACTTAACCCTAAACCTGTACCAAACCCTAACCCCTCATCTTAACCCTAACCGTAAACCTCAACCCTAAACCAAAGTGTAACCGGTAAACCTAAGAGTAACCTTTAACCCTAACCCTAATCCCTAACCCTAAGCCCTTACCCTAACACTGAACTTCATCCTTAACCCTAACCAGAATCCTAACCCTAAATCTAATTCTCAGAATTCTTGCTTTCTTAGAGTTTAGAAACCCTGCAATCCTCCCTTGCCATGCGTGAAAGGAGGTTCTACCACTGTGTCCTGCATGAAACCCATGGGCCCATACCCAGAGTATGATAGAGTGGGTTCCCGGGTACAATCCCAGCCCCCTAAACTCCCCCCGCCCGCCTAATGCAGACAGGGCCCGTGCGCTAAGCATAAACAATACCTTTAACAGATAACCCTAACCCTGAACATAACACCCAACCCTGATCCTATTTCTCCCCTTAACACGTAAACCTCACCGTGCGCCTAACTTTAACCTCTTATCCTAACGTTAATGCATAACCCATTTCCTGAGAACAACCCGTATCCCATAATTCTAACCCTATCTCCTAGTCATCACTGTGACACCTAATCCCTAACCCTAATTCTAAACCGCTAACCCTAACCGTAACCCTACCTACAACCCTAACACTGACAGTAACCCTTACTTCTAACCCCAACGCTATGCCTAACAAAAACCCTAACCCTTGACCCTAACCCTTCACCCTAACCCCTAAGCCTTACCCTAACCCTTAACCCTAATCCTAATCCTAACCCTTAAACCTAACCCTAGCTCTTAAAGCTAACCCTAAACCTTACCCTCACGACTAGACCTAACCCTGACACTAACCTAACACCTAACACTAACAAGAACCCCTAAAGCTAACCCTCAACCCTATCCCTAACCCCAGCAGTAAACTTTAACCCTAAACCTAAGCCCAACCCGTAACCCTAATCCTATCCTTTTACCCTAAAACTAACCCCTAAACCTAACCCCTATACCTCACCCTAACTCTAACCCCAATCCTAATTCTAACCATACCCCTTCATAAAACACTAACTCCTAACCGCTAACCCTAACACTAACCAAAAACCCTAATCACTAATCCCTAACCCTAACGCTTAACCTTTACCCTAACCGTTAACCCTCACCCTAAATCTTAACACTGACCCTAACCTTAACCTTTAACTCTAAGCCTAACCCATAACCCTACAGTAAGGAAGACCCTTAATGCTAATGGGATCCCTTATCCCTAACCCTAACACTACAGCTAAAAATAACCCTAACCTTTGATCCTTACACCTAACCCCTAACACTTACTTTAACCCCAAAACCTAACCCTAATCCTAAGCATTAAACGTAACCCTATCTCTTAACCCTAATGCTAGCCCTTACCGTAACGCCTAGATCTAACCCTAAATCTAACCTACCGCCTAATCCTAACCTTAAGCCCTAATGCTAACACTAACCCTGATCCCTAAACCTACCCGTAACCCTTAACACTAACCCTATCCGTGAACCTTAACCCTGACCCTAACCATTACCTGCTCCCAAGCATTTAACCCTAACCCTAACCCTAATCCTTAATGCTAACCCTAACACTAAACCCTAACCCTAAGCCCAACACTTAACCCTAATCCTATCCCTTAACCCTAACCCTAACCCTAATGCTACCCCCTAAACGTAACCCTAACCGTGACGAGTAAACCTAACCCTAACCTCTAACACAAACCATAGCACATAACTCTAACCCTAAAACTAACCCTAACCCTAAACCTAACCCTAAACCCTAACTCTTAACCTTAACCCTAAGCGTTAACTCTCACGCTAACCTTTAATCCTAACCCTAATCCTAATCTTCAACCCTAAACCTAACACTTAACCCTAACCCTGTACCAAACCCTAACCCCTCATCTTAACCCTAACCGTTATCCTCAACCCTAAACCAAAGTGTAACCGTTAAACCTAAGAGTAACCTTTAACCCTAACCCTAATCCCTAACCCTAAGCCCTCACCCTAACACTAAACTTCATCCTTAACCCTAACCAGAATCCTAACCCTAAATCTAATTCTCAGACTTCTTGCTTTCTTAGAGTTTAGAAAGCCTGCAATCCTCCCATGCCATGCGTGAAAGGAGGCTCTACCACTGTGTCCTGCATGAAACCCATGGGCCCATACCCAGAGTATGATAGAGTGGGTTCCCGGGTAGAATCCCAGCCCCCTAAACTCCCCCCGCCCGCCTAATGAAGACAGGGCCCGTGCGCTAAGCATAAACAATACCTTTAACAGATAACCCTAACCCTGAACATAACACCCAACCCTGTTCCTATTTCTCCCCTTAACACGTAAACCTCACCGTGCGCCTAACTTTAACCTCTTATCCTAACGTTAATGCATAACCCATTTCCTGAGAACAACCCCATCCCATAATTTTAACCCTATCTCCTAGTCATCACTGTGACACCTAATCCCTAACCCTAATTTTAAACCGCTAACCCTAACCGTAACCCTACCTACAACCCTAACACTGACAGTAACCCTTACTTCTAACCCCAACGCTATGCCTAACAAAAACCCTAACCCTTGACCCTAACCCTTCACCCTAACCCCTAAGCCTTACCCTAACCCTTAACCCTAATCCTAATCCTAACCATTAAACCTAACCCTAGCTCTTAAAGCTAACCCTAAACCTTACCCTCACGACTAGACCTAACCCTGACACTAACCTAACACCTAACCCTAACCAGAACCCCTAAAGCTAACGCTGAAGCCTATCCCTAACCCTAGCAGTAAACTTTAAACCTAAACCTAAGCCCAACCCGTAACCCTAATCCTATCCTTTTACCCTAAAACTAACCCCGAAACCTAACCCCTATACCTCACCCTAACTCTAACCCCAATCCTAATTCTAACCATACCCCTTCATAAAACACTAACTCCTAACCGCTAACCCTAACACTAACCAAAAACCCTAATCACTAATCCCTAATCCTAACGCTTAACCTTTACCCTAACCGTTAACCCTCATCCTAAATCTTAACACTGACCCTAACCTTAACCTTTAACTCTAAGCCTAACCCTTAACCCTACAGTAAGGAAGACGCTTAATGCTAATGGGACCCCTTATCCCTAACCCTAACACTACAGCTAAAAATAACCCTAACCTTGGATCCTTAAACATAACCCCTAAAACTTACTTTAACCCCAAACCCTAACCCTAATCCTAAGTATTAAACCTAACCCTATCTCTTAAACCTAACGCTAGCCCTTACCCTAACGCCTAGATCTAACCCTAAATCTAACCTACCTCCTAATCCTAACCTTAAGCCCTAATGCTAACACTAACCCTGAACCCTAAACCTACCCGTAACCCTTAACACTAACCCTATCTGTGAACCTTAAACCTGACCCTAACCATTAACCGCACCCAAACATTTAACCCTGACCCTAACCCTAATCCTTAATGCTAACCCTAACACTAAACCCTAACCCTAAGCCCAACACTTATCCCTAATCCTATCCCTTAACCCTAACCCTAACCCTAATGCTACCCCCTAAACGTAACCCTAACCGTGACCAGTAAACCTAACCCTAACCTCTAACACAAACCATAGCACATAACTCTAACCCTAAAACTAACCCTAACCCTAACCCTAAACCCTAACTCTTAAACTTAACCCTAAGCGTTAACTCTCACGCTAACCTTTAATCCTAACCCTAATCCTAATCTTCAACCCTAAACCTAACACTTAACCCTAACCCTGTACCAAACCTTAACCACTCATCTTAACCCTAACCGTAAACCTCAACCCTAAACCAAAGTGTAACCGTTAAACCTAAGAGTAACCTTTAACCCTAACCCTAATCCCTAACCC